>NC_133619.1:184815872-185013893 GCF_048593235.1 Sminthopsis crassicaudata | reverse complement strand
TTCTTTTCTTCCTTTCCTTCCTTCCTTCCTTCTTCCTTCCTTCCTTCCTTCCTTCCTTCCTTCCTTTCTTTCTTTCTTTCTTCTTCTTTCTTTCTTCTTCTTTCTTTCTTTCTTTCTTTCTTCCTTCTTTCTTTCTTTCTTTCTTTCCTTTCTTTCTTTCTTTCTTTCTTTCTTTCTTTCTTTCTTTCTTTCTTTCTTTCTTTTTTCTTTCCTTCTTTCTTTCTCTTTCTATTTTCTCTACTTCTTTCTCTCTTTCTCTCTTTCTTTCTTTCTTTCTTTCTTTCTTTCTTTCTTTCTCTTTCTTATCTTTCTTTCTTTCTTTCTTTCTTTCTCTCTTTCTCTCTTTCTCTCTTTCTCCCTTTCTTCCCTTTCTTTCTTTCTTTCTTTCTTTCTTTTCTTCTTTCTTTCTTTTCTTTCTTTCTTTCTTTCTTTTCTTTCTCTCTTTCTTTCTTTCTTTCTTTCTCTCTCACTTCCTCACTTTCTTTCTTTCTCTCTCTCTTTCTCTTTCATTTATCTTCTCTGGAACTTCTCTATATAATGTAAATGGACTAGATATCTTCTGAAGTCCTCTCAAGCTCTACATCTATGATCCTACTATTTCTTAATAAGAAAATGAACTCTAGGAAAAGTAGTTGGGACTGTCAAGTAGTAAGAGTGAAAGCTTGACTGGTAGACAGTCCAGAATTCCAGTGGTACTTTTAAAATGTCAGCAGAAAATGAGGAAGGCCTTCAACAAACTGATCATGCCTTCTTAATTTGAAATCATAGAAGGGCATGCACAAGCTTGTAGAGATTAACTGGATATAGATGGGTTAAAATCTGTATAAATGGAAAGAATTTCCAAAATTTATGAGATTGCAAATCCACTGGAGTATTTGGCTGTAAAATTTTAATATTTAGTATTATTCCAAAGTGTCAAGCCTGAATAACTTGGAAAAATTTGGCGCTATTAATCAGAATAGGGGAAACAAGAAAAGATTGAGATGACTATATGATGAAAATAAAGTTTAGAATATTGTTGTATTTCAGGTGGCTTGAAGACACTTTAGTGGAAATGCCAATTCAAAGTTATAATATCAAACAAGATTTATAAGACACATAAGGAAAGAAAGGGAACATCAGAGTTAGGAAAATTGAACCATGAAGAATATCCATAATTAGGAGGAAAGAGAAGGCAAGCATAAGTATAAGAACAGATAACTGTAGAAATCAATTAAACACATATTTTAGTATCATGAACTATGTGCCACTATCTTGGAATTTATTTTTATATATCTATACACATACATACATTTGTTTGTCTGTATCTATAACCTACTTTCTCCTATGATATAATATACAATTCTTGATTAAAATTATTTTATTTTAATCTTTTTATCTCTACTATCTCGCCCATGCTATACACACAATATATATATATATACATGATAAATTATTAATATATGCTTTCTTATTAATAGGATTTTGAAGCATTATTTTAGGGGCTAGGAATATAAAGAAGGAAAAAAATAGTCCCTGTCCTCAAGGATTTTGTATTAAAAAAGTATACATATCAATAAAAATGTATATCAATGATATGTAGAAAAAAATATATAACAGCATACATGTGTGTATATATTCACATTTATGTATATCTATGCATATGTGTGCATATATATATGTTTTCATCTGTTTATATAAGAATGCATTTAAGTAAAATGACACAACACATACATATATGTATATATGCATATATATATGTGTGTGTATATATATATATATGTTTTTGTTTTTACTCATTTAGACTTAATGTTTCCCTCAGTGGAATGCAAAATCTTTGAGGACAAGGAATACTTTTAAAATTTTTTACTTTTTGGTCTTTGATTCTCTAGCTCTAGTACACTTGCCTAGGAATCTTTCTATCTATCTATCTATCTCTTTATATATACATATATGGATGTGTAATGTACACACATAAACAGTAAGTAAAAGGAATTTTAGGGTGATGGGAGGCTTAGTAAGTAGATGTAGTATTTGAGATCATCTTTGAAGATGGCCAGAAATTTTCTGAGGAGGGACAACATCCAAGTTTTAAAGACTAGACAGCACAAAGTATAGAGATAGGAGATGCAATTTGTTTATATTAAACAGCATTTAGGTCAATTTGACTGGAGTTATGTAAAGAATGGTAATAAGCAGTGATCCAGAAAAGGTGGACTGAAGCCCAGATATGATGGTTATCAAATACCAAACATAATTTTGTGTCCTCAAAGGAATAATAAGCTGCTGGAGAATTTTGAGCAAAGAAATAAAATGGTCAGAGCAGTAATTTCGGAACATTCCTTTAGCAGATTGTGGAAGGTGGGTTGTAGAGGGCCACAGATAGTGAGGAACCTGGGAGAGGTATAAGACGCTTTAGTCCAGTAAAAGGATCCCTGCTGACAGTGTCTGGTTTGGCTCCCCATCCACCCTAAGGACTCTCCACCTTTCTGAGAAGGCAGGGGATATGACAATGTGTGTTGTAATTAAAGCAGAGTTATACCAAGTGGCAAAGAGACATGCACACACAATAGCAAGTTGTCTATGGGGTCCTCATGCACAGTATATAGTTAGTGCATGTACAGTATGCTATAGATATATAAGGATATTAGGACATATAAGGCTGAGAGAATTTGGAATAAATGGACTCGATGTCTGACCATCCTTGTGAGTCCCGCCTCTCCACTTCTTTTCTAAGATCAAGGACTCGGGTACTGAGATCCTCCAGAGAGCTTGTCCAGACATTACAGTGAATTGGAGAGAAGACAAGGCAGAAAAGATCAACTAGGAGGCTATTTTAATAATAATAGAAAGAGAAGCAGTCATATCAGAGTTGATATATAATGCTTATTGTTTATAGAATGCTCATGACATATCTGATGGTGAAATACTGAGGAAAGATGAAAGGCAATACTTTTTAATACCTTCTATAAGCTTAAATAATGGATGAGAAGAATCATTATATACTTACTCGATTTATATTGCAAAATTCAATGCACCAACATACATGTTACACATTTTTCCAATGAACTCAGTTTATGTTCTTGTGAAAGCATACTACCAGCAAAGCACACCTTGGAAAAAAGTTCAGCCTTGAGAATACTTGATACTATGGTAGGCAGGTCAATCAAAAATCATGCATAGAGCAGTACAAGATCCAGCAGAAATGAATAAAAAAACTGTTTAGAAACTAGATCTCAGAATAAGTATCCCAAATACTGTGATGCTCATAGGTTAAATTGTTTACCCAAGATCATATAGGAAATCAGTGGAAGAAATATATTGAAAGCTCAACACCTAAGCTGTATCTCAATGAGATTATCATGCTAGACCCAAAGCCCATAATTGCTTAAAGCAAACCTACATTCCAGAAAATACATATATACAAATTATTTGTACAAGGTGGGCAGCAGCTTCCATCTTAGAGCTGGGCCTTTTCTCTCTTAGTACACGAGAAAAGAAGCAAGTGGGGAATTGCATAATAAATTGGAGATGTTTTAGAAGTGACAGAGTTTAGAATTTGCAAAAAATTAGAAGTGTTCTATGCATAGATAAGATGATGAGTTCTTCTCTTAGACATATATTCTCACTTTTATCTGGATTGGAACTAATGCAGACTGCATGCTAGGAAATGGTCCCAAACAGAATTCTACTCAGGGCCATGCTGGAATGGGAGACTAACTTTTCATGGATTCTTCAATCTCCAAATAAAGATCCCCCTGTGAAAGCCCTAATGGATGAGCTGATTAGTGAAGTGGAAGGTGTTCAAGCACATACTGAGTAATTGTGTCAATGCCTTCAGGAAACTTAGAATGAACCATTACTGAACTAAAAAGCAGATCCTTTGAATTGCTTATGTTTCCCTGGCCTAGGTCCCTTTAAGAAGACAGGATTTTAATAAAAATATTATTTAAGTTGTCCCAAAGTACTTAGGTCCAAAAGTATGTATCATTTGGCTTATTTGCGAAGTCTCCTGTATGCATTTCAAGAGGAAGACAACACTTCATTTAGGAAAATCTTTTGCCCTTTGTGTCTTTTACTGCATCTGTCTATGAATGGCCTTAAATAAATTATTATTATATTGACATTCTGATTGACCTAAACCTCTCATTCTTGGTTGTGGATACATATAATAAATCTGAAAAATGTCCATCAGGTTTCATCAGTCATTCTGATTATACTCATAGAGGATGTAATTTTACATGTCTCTATTTTACATTATTCTTAATGTTTTCATAATGAAACAAAGCATGTCAAGGAATCTAGGGCAAAGAATCTCAAGGATCTAGATATGTCTAAGTTTGAAGGCACACAATTCTTGGTTTGTTTTCACCTTTCCCCACCCCTCTGAATTAGTAGGAACATCATAGCTATGTAGGTGCTATGATAATATGCTAATGGGTGCTATTAGAAAGTGTTATTAGTTGATCAATTATTTGTGTAGTTTAACATCTGAGCAAGTTTCTAATGTTCTCAGCACACTTGGTATTTGGTAAAATTTTGTCAAAGAAATTATTTAACATTATGCTGTCTTTGTGAGATTAAGAATGATATTTAGAATGAAACATTTCAAGAGATATTTAACTAGATGAAAACTATTTTGTGTTTTTCATTTCTTCTTCTTTTCTTCTTTTTATTCCATTTCTTACATTTTTATAAACCATCATTTGCTAAATCCCTTATTCAGACCTGTCTTGTCTCATATATTTATTAGTTTTGTGACCTTGAGCAAAGCATAACCTTTCTGGGTTTCAGTTTCTTCATCTGTAAAAAGTGGGGATTGGACTAGATGACTTGTAAGGTCTCCTTCAGGTCTATGATGATTCTGACAAAACACAATGAATTTAGGAACAAGTTTTGGGCTTTTATTGCTCCCTTTTTTACTTTCTCTCACCCATAATTGGATTACTACTCCATCATGCCTATAACCATTTAAATGAATTTTTGTGTCTAATAATTTTCAATAAGAATAGTTTATACAATCTTGGCTGTCTAGGGGGTTTTTAGCCTGTAGAGATAAATGAAGGTTGCAAAACAACATAAATGAAATGACTGTAATAATAATTTATATTCAGTGAACAAGGGAGTGGGTGATCAGGGGCAAAAACACCTGAGTTTCTTTTGTTCCCCATTCTCCTGACTGAAAATCATATTTAGTGAATGGAGGGAGAAGAACAATTCTCAAACCTCTCCCTCAAACTTTTCATTGCTTTATTTTGGTAAATACATAAGCAAATCCATGTCTGGATATAATGATGGATGCTGCCTTAAACCTCAGAGGAAAGTCAAACTCTTCCTGTGATGGGAACATTGAATTAGTCTCATTTCCCTTCACCCTCATCCTTTTCACCTTCTTCTTCTTTTTTCTTCTTCCTTCTTCTTTTTCTTCATTATTCTTTCTTCTTGTTCTTTTTTTTTGGGGGGGATTGCATTATTCAGTGGAAAAATACAACGTGGCATAATGATGGGAATAAGCTATCTTTGATCAAATCTGACTTTAAAATTCAGGTTATGTAAAACATAGAAATGCACAGGAAATTCAATCAGAACTTCAAGTCACATTATGTACTCTCTGTTCTTTGGGAGCTGAATGTGCCAATAAGCCTATAACTGGGAACAAGTCCCAGATTTCTCTTCTTAGCAGCTTTTTGCCAGGAATATCCAGCAGGGGAAGCTGTTAGCCCATCAGTGCTTTCCACTCCTCTCAGAAACAGCGAAGTTTAGTTAAAACAGAGCAGAGGAGACTCCTTAAGAAGCTAACAAAACAAAACAAAACAAAACAAAACAAAAGTATGTGTAGTGGCTTTATTAGAGATTAAAGATGTAGGATTCCACATGAACCAAGGCAATATTACTTTAACTAAATATCTCTGGAAAAGCACATAAAGTTTAGAGTTAAAAATAGAAATTTGTTACCTACAACAAACCTTTTTTTTGTGTGCAGAAAACAAACTTAATGTGTGTAGACACATTCGTTCTCAACCAAGATGAGGCAATGGTTTTGCTTGCTAATCTCTCTTCTGTAGGTTATTGAAAATCCTTCCCATTGATTTCTAGTTCACCTTGGTTACAAAACAAAACAAAACAGCACAATCCTATAAATGATAAACCCTGTGTCTGTAGAAAGACAGTCACCTAATTGCACAGTGAAGCAAAAGAAAGCTTTGCAAATGGTATACAATTTTCAAAGTGTTCCAAGCCTTAGGCAAAAGCCTTTCAACTGTGTCTAAAACTGAATGATAAAATATGTTGTACAAATTATCTGTGAACAGGAAACATGTGGTAGTGGCAAGGGACTGAAATGTAACACTTGTAAAGAAATGGGAACTGCCAGTCATTTCTTTCCTTTTACTGTTTTTCACTTGCAAGTTCCATCATTTTTCCCCTTACTGTCAGTTGATGTTCAAGTTTATAAGATGCCCGTTAGATATTAGCAGGCCAATTGTAACTCTATTAAAAAACATAACACACAACCAAAATAACAGCAATGAGAAAAGAAAAAAAATGATTATAAAGATTTAGTTTCATCCTTCTTTTCTTATTCCTCTTTAACAATTTAAAATATTTGTCCTGATTCTGCTATTTGGAGGTGTGTGTGTGTGTGTGTGTGTGTGTGTGTGTGTGTGTGTGTGTGTAATTAATAAAAAATTCTGAAATCCTCTTAATAGGATAAAAAGAAATATTTAGCAACCCTAAATTGAGTAAACTTATTTTTTCTTCTTTTTATAAGAAATATAAATATGATGTTCGCTAAACATTAACCAGCTGCATTTCCACTGGACAGTTTTTTATCTCTTTCTTTGCCCGTTTGTGAAGTTGCTGCTGGAATGAAGCAGAATAATGTCCCGTGTTCCAGTTTTTTACACTTTGTTTTCAGCTTGATGAGCTTCCTGGGAAACCAAAAGGTATTTTTTTTTAAGTCTGATGCTATTGCTTGAGGAAAGCTGAGATGTCAGCTAATTTTATATTTACAAAAAAAGAAAGAAAAGAAGGAAAACAAGATATAGAGAGCTTATTCTGCTATTTTTTTTCTTCCTGTGTCATGAAGTTACTTGGCTTTTAACTTGCTATATAAAGAAAAGCTGGTGGGTGTAATTTTAGATTTTCATTTCTTAAGATTTGACTTTTTACAGTTAAAAAATGAATACAATCACCAGTTCCCCTATTGAGGGCTTCTTCAATATAGAGAATTCTGGGGGTAGCTTTCAAAAGCTTTCAAAAAAAAAAAAAAAAGAAAGAAAAGAACCTGATATGGTGGTGTACATCTTTAATGTCTGATATTTGGGAGGCTGAGGCTACTGGATTGTTCTAGCTTAGAAATTCTGACCGTCATAAACATTAAATTCATCCAGTTTTCCATGCTAAAATCAGACTCCAATGTGCTGAACCTCTAGGACTATGAAGCCACTAGGTTGCCTCAGAATAGGCAAATCGACTCAGGTCAAAAATGCAGCAGAAGGTAAACCTCCTGAGTGGATCAGTATTGGGACTAGACAAATAAAAAACTACTGATACCCTAGTTTGAAAAAGAAGTTACAACTAAGACAGACTCAAGCTCTCCCTTGTCTCTTCCCTTTCTCCTATTCTTTCCTTCCTATCCTCTGTTGCTCACTCCTCCTTCTTTCTCCCTCCCTCTTCTTGCCCTGACCCTTTCCTATTCTCTCTCTTTCCCCCTCACTCTTACCTGCTCCTCTTTTCCTCTCTATTCTCTAAGCCTCAGGCCTTCTGAATATTTTAATTCCTGATTCTGACTATATTATCATGTATTTACAACAGAGAAATTGTATTTTGCAGCTCTGAGATAGTATGAAAAGGTGCTTGGAACCATGGAAGAGTTGCAAGGATGTACCATGTTTTCTTTTTTAGCCTCTTTCTTTAACTCTCATCTGTTTTTTTTTCTCTTTCTGTTTTTTTTTTCTCCCTAACTTTGCCTTGCTTTCCCTTCCTCGTTGGTCTGCCAGACATTTCTTTGTGATAGTGCTTTAAGTTGTACTCATTCTAATTGTCACCTATTGATTGACTATAACACTACTACCCCCACACTTCCTTTATCCTACTGAACACTTTTATGCTGAAGTTGCGCAGCTAAATCAGAAAAGGACATGACACCATTAACCCAAGCCCCATAGACTCACAATAATTATCTCAAATGGAATCAGTCTTACTTTTTCATTCTGACTTGTTGCTCCTGACTATGAAGTACTACCTTTGTTTCTGAGGTCAGTAATAGAGGTAGTTAAGTAGCTGCTGCCAATAACCATGAAGTGTCATAAGATAGGTAATGGAATAAAAACTTATAAACTCTTGCAGTTACCTCTTGACAGCTATTTATGGTCTCTTTAGGAAAAAAAAAAAAGAATGGTTAGCAGATATTCTGAGAGAAATGGCCAGCAATTTAACTGAGGAACATCATAGTCCACTGGAAAGAGTATCTTCTCTGGAATCAGATGACTACAACTCCAACTCTGATGCTTTTACTATTGTGACTAAGTCATTTAACCTCCACCTCCTTAAGTGTCTGCTATGTTTAGGGTTCCCAAAAAGTATCTTAGACTGTATTTTTATTGTTATTTTTAGTCCTAACAAACTCTGTGATCTCATTTGGGATTTTCTTGGCAAAGATACTGGAATGGTTTGCCATCTCCCTATCTAGCTCATTTTATTCATACAAAGAAATTGAGGCAATCAGGATTAAATGACTTGCTCAAGGTGACAGAGATATTCAGTTTCTGAGGCTGCATTTGAACTCTAAAGATGAACCTTTCAGATTCCAAGTTATTTTATCCACAGTGCCACCTAGTTGCCTCACACTGGATTTTGCACATTAACTAATGGGATGATGAAAATATTATAAGAACTGATTGAGAGTCTATATAGCAAGCTATCAAATAATGCTTATAACCTCAACTTAACATTTTGATCATGGTTTTAAATAGTACAAAGTACTTTTCTCACACCAACATTTTTCAAATACCTATTTTGTATGTAGAGTATAAGAAACTTGAGAAAGGCCATTTTCCCATGGTCATATAGTTAGTTGAATTAGGACTACCTAGATTCAAACCCAAAGTTCCTGATTCCAAATATATTAGCTTTTCCACATTGGCACAATTTAAATTTAAAATTGGCTTCAATTTAAAGTTGGGAGAGACTTTAGAGGTCATCTTGTCCAATAACCTTACTTACTGGGTAATTTGCATGAGTGGAGCCCAGTGTATTACTGAAACAATTTGGAAAGCACTCACCCCTTTATAATTGGGAATATATTGTCTCAGTTTTGATCAGAGATTTTAAAAGATTTATACTTTTTAAAAATAAGTAATAGTGGTGATTATGTAAATTTTTATGGAAAATTGGTAAAACATATCCACTGTTTTAATGTAGCAATGTTTTTTGAGGAAAAAAAGTTCAGAAGAGAGTAAAAGAAATAAAGTTTTGGCTTGAGATGAGGAGGTAGTTAGGATATCTGAGTTCTAATGCTATATATATAACTAACTCTACAAAAATAGCTAGTAATTTTGGGTAAATCTCTTAAACCATTTTGAACCTAAACTTCCTCATCTATGAAATTAGGAAGATGCAGGAATACCCACACTTGTGGGAAATCTGAGGTCTTTCCTGTCCAAGATTTTGACGCAATATCACCTTTTCCTTAAAACTTTCCAAAATAAGGTCTATTAACAGCAAATATAAAATAATATAAAACAACAACAGCAACCACAAAACCACAGAACTATAACTAGTTCCTTAGTCTTTATCCATTTGTAGGTTGATTTCTCCTGTTGACATTATTGATTATTGAAGGCAAGGAATTTTATATTCATCTGGTTGAATGAATGGATAGTATGATAATTGAAAGAATTCTAGCTTTGGAGTCTAAGGACCTGGATAAAAATTCTAGCTATGTCACTTTAATATTTTGTGACTTTGGGCAAATCACTTCTTTTTAGGTCTCAGTTTCTTCATTTGTAAAGTGAAAGCATTCGATTCTAAGCTTTCAAGATTTAAATCTGTTTTTTTGAGGTCACTCATTAAAACAGTGGGCTAATTAACAAGTTTGATATACTGATTGGCAAACTCAGAATGCTATTCCATATAGGTATAATTGGAAACAAAGTGATCCTTCCTTTTCTTAAGCAGATTCTGTAGGTGGGCAATTAATTCACCTTCTGAAACATAGATTTCTTCCTGCAAAAGGTGTCCAGTGGAGGCACACATCTGACATCCATAGCCTAAAGCTACTGCTGCCTTTTTTTGCACAATACAACTTTTCAATCTCTCCTTATTTGATTCCTAGGAATTCTGTTGGAACATGACCAATTAATGCCTGAACATGACCCTATTGTGTGGATTCATGCCCAGTTATATGCACAATCTGCCAACCTGGACAGACAGCATCTCACCAAAGTCTTCATTTCTCAGCAGGGATCCAGGAAACCAGATGTCAAGTGCATATTTCTTAAGTATTTTCAGGGATCCATAGAGAAACTCACACAATGTGATTCAGGCCCTAGTTTAGAACAGCTTGTCAATGTGAATTGTTTAATTTCTATATCATAAATATCTGGATGAGAGAATTCTTCATCACTAGGGTTGGCTTTCATGTTCTTATCAGCTCTTAAATCTGTGGTTAGAATAAATCCTCAGATAGGACAGAAAGGGACAGCAAGGATGTAATTCCTTTTTGAAATTTCCTTCATATGCATTGTGGAAATGAGAAAATTAACATCCTCTCTGACTCAGCTTACTTCTCTGCATAGTACATCAAATAAAAATATTCCTTACATGGCTGGTGAAACTAGGAAAATTTCCAAGGTCACATGTCAGTAGACAGAATTTCCAGTATCAATTGGTTACTGACTACCACTCTTTCTGTGCCTGAATTATAGGATGTAGAACAGATTTTGTAGTTGAAAGGACATTTGAAAGAATGACCAAAAACTTTCTGGGATCATCCAGTGTCATGAGCTAACTAGTGCTGATTGTCCATTGAAGGAATCTTAGGCAAATTTACACTATGAATTTTTGTGAGTACTTCATGTCATAGAGATGATAAATTCTTAGCTCATGAAAATTTTATTATTTTATTTTCAGAGCAAAATAATTTAATTTTAATTTGAAATAACAGAGAAGGAGCTTCTGACCAGATCTTGGGAAATAGGTGTTATTAAAACCCTGGTTTCATAGATAAGGAAATTCAGGCACTGAGAGGTTAGTGATTTGCCGAAGTTAACATAGCTAGTAAGTATCTGAGACTAGATTTGACTTTAGGACTTCCTGATTTTAGAATTTAAATTCAGTGGTTTATCTACTCTGACATTTAGCTGCTTCCTTCTATATACTATATACTATATAGAAAACAATATACCATATAGTAAGTATCTAGAACTTCTGTTATCTGAGTCATCACCAAAACCAGATTGACTTTAGATGTGCAATGAGCATACAAGAAATCATACCAACTTCCATGCGGATAACTATCTTTAATTCTTTCTTATTTCCATATTGGCTTTAGGGTCTCTATTGATGGATAATTCATTTATGTCATTTTTTTCTTCATCTATATCACTGAATAATTTTTCCATTTGAAACTACTTTTTCTCAATGCCTTATTAGTTTTTAATCAAGAACCAAAATGCCTGGCCTATTGCCTTCTGTTCTTCGGGTAATATGTATCATTATTATATTAATATATATATCATGGGGATTATTTAAAAAAAAACATTCTTAGGGTGGCAAAATGTTAGTGGAAAATTTTAACAATTGTTTTAGTTATAAACATATAGTCTATAAGATTTAAAGTTCCATGTTCTGAATAGATAATTATATCCATTCATTTCACCAGTCATCTTGTATTTTTAAATCAGTCAATGACCAAGTTTTTCTTTATGTCATATATACATATATATATATATATATATATATATATATATATATAAATTCATGCTCTCTTAGATAGGTATAATTAACCCTCTGTCTAAAGATACATCACTTCAGCAGTGATGGATACAATTCTACAGATGTGGATTGTGATCTGCCACATCATTAAATAGCAAATGATTTTTATGTTTTGGCATGTCTTCTAGATGGGTCTATCCAGCAGACTAGAAGTCTTCTCTCCTCTTTTATTTTTGTTTTATTTTGCAAATATATCAGTTTTGAAACTCCATTTGTTGCTTCTCATACTTTTTATATAGATTTAGAACAGGGGTTCTTATTTTTTCTAAATTTTATTTTTTGTTCAATTGACTCCTTTGATAGCCTGGCAAAACCTGTATACCATTTTATAGATGAATATTTTTCAATGCATAAAACAAAATACATATGATTATAAAGGAATTCAAGTATATTGAAATAGCTATTGAAATAGTAAAAAGCCAGATAAAAAAATAAAAAATCAAAAACCAAAAAAAAAAAAAAAAACCAACCCTCAAGAACAAAAGAAAAACTAACTCACAAAGTTCAGTTTAGAGCTAGGAGGGACCTTAGAATCATCCTTTCCTACCCAATTTGATTTGTCTTCAATCATACAAGTTGTTGGTGGAAGAAATGAGGCTGGAAATTAGTTTCTCAAGTACTTTGTCTCCTGCTACACATATTCTTCTTGCTTATGTTTATTCGGGTTAGTCAATTTTTTTTAACACAAAGTTTATCGTGCTTCTCATATTTGTAAAAATATTTTTTTGATGCAATCAGGATTAAGTGCTTCCAATGTCACACAGCTAATAGGTATCTGAGATCAGATTTGGACTGAATTCTTCCTCGTTCCAAGGCCAGAGCTCTATTCTCTGTGGTATTGATCTATCTATCTATATCTCTCACATTTAAAGCACTCTTAGTAATATGCTATGCCTGAACTCCTAAGTACTCTTTGAACAAGATTAAAATATAATTGGAAAATATTAAACAAAATAAATAAAAATAGACTCTACTCTTTTAGTTTATTACAACCTCCTAAATGGCACTAAGCTAATCAATCCAGTGGACCATTGCTAGAACAATTTACTTTTAACATTAGTGTCTTCTAAAACCTTTGTTGAAAAGCCATTGAATGCCTATCCACTGCATCAAATCTAAGCTTGCTTGTGTGGATACTAAAATTTTCCAAAATTTCATCTTTCTTTACCAAAACTCATTCCTAATTCCCCTGAAAAATTCATTTTCTGTCCTGTTTTGTCTGATTTTTCACTTTCTTACGATTATATCATAATCATTTCATATTTTGTGATTTCATACATGTGAAATAGTCGATAAAGGCAGGAATATTTGGAGCCAGGAATTCTATAACATTATAGTTGTAGAATTAAAAGGGATCTCTGAGGTCATCTAGTCCTCCTTCCTCTCTTTTTTTTAAATAGATGATAAAACTGAGGTTCAAAAAGGTGAAGCAATTTGCTCTATGTCAAACATATAGGAAGTAGAAGAACCAAGATTTGAAGTTGGGTCCTATGACCTCAATCTTTGCTCATACCAAAGTTTTCATTCTACTAGTCATTTTATCTATGATTTTACAAAGTCCTTGACCTAAACCACTGAGAATAAAAAGGGGAAAATCCAACAGTATGAAGATTAAATAAAAACACTAGGCAATGCCTTCTTTCAGTGAAGGGAGGAGATCATTTATCTGCTTACTTTTTCTGTGGGTGGGATGTGGAAGATGAGTGACAAGGATTCTTGGAAAATGCATTTTGATGGTCCTGTAAATAGGCATGAAACAAACTGGATTTGACTTTGATTTACTCATGAATAAGTTACTTTTAAAAAGCCAATTACTTCCAGTGACTATTTGTCTTTCCTGTTCAGTAAATTATTTATTTAAATAGTTCTTAAGAAAGAGCTCATCTGTATCCTGTTTAGGAGAAGGCTTTGAACATCTAAGGTAGAAAAATCCTTTATTAATCATGTTTTGTACATTCCTAATCAGATCTCTTCATTCAGAGTTCTACAAGTTGTCTTTTCAGTCAAATCCCCTAAGAAATGATTTGATGTTTTCTTCTCAACTAACACAGGATCGGAAATACTATATGATACCTCAGCAGAGGCTTTTATCCATACTGGATACTATCTTCAGCTGAAGTTACCTTCAGCTGAAATTGTATTTTACATCATGAAAAGAGGATGAAAAAGCCTCTCAAATAACAATGATTCCTTAGGGTGGATGTGTGACATACACATCACTGGTAATTTGGTTTGTCAAATTCAACAAAGAGAAGGCATTTATTAAGTGCCTAAGATAACTCTGCTAGTTGTTGGAGTTGCAATGAAAAATAAAAAGAGAACCTCAATGAAATTATATTCTATAGAGAAAATAAAAACATGGCAACACATACATAAAAATAAAATAATTTCATGAGGGAGATAACACTAGAAGGTATTTATATATGTTTGGGGGGTAGGGATGAAGACAATTTTCCTACAAGAGATGGTATATCATTTGAGTCTCACTGAAAACAAACAAAAAAAAAATCCAGGAACATGGATTAGACTTTTCATTTTCCAAAGTTTCTGATTCCTCTTTAATTGTCTGCCTCTAATTATGATAGAATTTATTACAGGAGCAAGATTTTGGTACTTCTTATGCCAAATTAATTCTTTTTCTAATTCTTTCTTACAATAGTCTTTCTTTCCTAGCTCCACCCCAGTACTCTCATTTCATTCCTCAAATAATTTTAAATTCTTAAAAATATCTTGCTTAATTTTCTTACAAGAATTCTAGTTCAATTTGTGCCCAAGCTATCGTTTTCTTTGAGGCTTTGCTTGTAGATATTTTAGAGTCATTCTTTTTCTGGGTTTGTTTCTTAAGAGCTCCTGTCATCATAGTAGCTTTTTATGATGGGATTCTTTTTTTAATTTGCTCATTCTTCCAGCCTGATTTATAATTTCAGACTTGACCTGGGTTTTGAACACTTTTAAAGAGTCTTATTTTTGTTTTTTTGTTTTTCTGAGATATCAAGTGTTGTTCAAGGATGTCAGGGGCAATTCAATCTGGAGAAGTTTAAGCTTTCAGTGCTCCCAAGTAGCCTCATCTAGTGTAAAGACAGATTTCTAACACTGCATTTTGCATCAGAACAAGAATGTGAAGCCCATGACGTTTGATTATCACATAATGTTGGTGTTACTGTGTATAATGTTCTTTTGGTTCTACTCACTTTACTCAGCATCAGCTCACATAAGTCTTTCCAGGCTTTTCTGAAATCAGCCTTTTCTTGTCCAAGAATAATAATCTATTACATTAATGTATCATAACTTATTGAGTCATTCCCCAGCTGATGGGCATTCACTTAACTTTCATTCTTTGTCACTACAAGAAGAGCTATCTTTTACCTCTTTTATGATCTTTTGGGGATTCAGACACAGTATTAACATTGCTGGATCAAAGGTATGCACAGTTTTATAGTTTTTTTGGTCATAGTTATAAATTGCTCTCCAGAATGGTTTGATTAATTTACATCTTCACCAACAATGCATTTCCTATATACCCTCCAACATTTATCATTATCTTTTCCTGTTATCTTAGCCAGTATGAGAAGTGTGATGGTATCTCAAAGTGATCTTAATTTGAATTTCTCTAATCAGTTATTTAGAACCTTTTTTTCCTGTGACTAGAAATGGCTTTAATTTCTTTATCTGATGAAACTATGAAAAGGTGTACTTGAATCAGACAATGGAGCACTTAAGGCTAATTACCTATTCTGTACGAGACAATGACTCCAGTAGCATATGTTTGGAAAAATGGCTCTTCTCACCAATATTTAATGTTAAGATAATCATAGGCTAGGATTAGAAGGTGAGGTGAGAGAGGTGAGATTTCACTTGGAAGCAGAAGGAGGAGGAGAAAGGTGGAGATTCTGGACTCCAGAAACAAGAAGAGATCTTTGGCAAAATGCCTGCTTCTTTTACTCATCCTAGTAAAGATCAAGGACTTTTACTTATCCTGACTCTGGCTGATCCTGAGGATTCCAGGGAGCTAGCTTGGACTTAACAATCTGAAAATCGTTTGTTCATGTCCTTTATCAGTTGGGGATTGGCTTGTTTTCTTACAAATTTGACTCAGTTCTCTATATATTTTTAAAAAGAAGCCTTTCCAGAAACATGATAAATATTTTTCCTAGCTTTCTTCTTCCTTTCTAATCTTGGCTTCATTGATTTGTTTGTGGTTTTCAATTTAAAGTAATAAAAATTATCAATTTTGCATTTCATAATGTTTTTTAGTTTTTCTTTAGCCATAAATTCCTCTCTTCTCCACCAATCTGGAAGGTAGATTATTCCTTACTCTACTAATTTGCTTATAATATGATTCTTGATGTCTAAATCATGAACCCATTTTGATCTTATCTTGGTATAAGTATGAGATGTTGGTCAAAGTCTTGTTTTGCCATATTATTTTTCAATTTTTCTAGCATTTTTGTCAAGTAGTAAGTTCTTATTCCAGGAAATAGAGTCTTGGGGTTTATCAAACATGTCATAGAATATTGTGTCTTGTGTATCTAACCTATTCCACTTATTTACTAATCTGTTTCTTAGCCATACCAAATTGTTTTGATGACTGCCACTTAATAGTGTCATAAAATTTAATATTTTTATGTTTGGTACATCTAAGCTACTTTTCTTTGCATGTTTTTTATCAATTACCTTAATATTCTTGACCTTTTGTTCTTCCAAATAAATTTTGTCAGTATTTTTTCCTATTTCTATAGAGTAATTTTTTGGAGAAGTTTGATTTATATGGCATTGAATAAATAGAGTAAGTAGAATTATAATTTTATTATGTTAATTTGGCCTTCCCATGCACAAATGATATTTTTCCAATTGTTTATATCTAGCTTATTTGTGTGAAAAGTGTTTTGTAATTGTATACATATAGTTCCTGGCTTTGTCTTGGCAGGTAGACTCCCAGATATTTTATATTGTATACAATTATTTTAAGTGGGATTTCTCTATTTCTTGTTCCTTGAATTTGTTGGTAATATATAGAAATGCTGATGATTTAGATGTGTGTATTTTATATCCTGCAGCTGTACTAAAGTTTTAATTTTTTCTAGTAGCTTTTTTAGTTGATTCTCTAGGATTCTCAAATATACTATCATATCATCTCAAAGAGTGCTAATTTTGTTTCCTCATTGACTACTCTAATTCCTTCAAGGATTTTTTTCTTCTCTTATTGTCAAAGCTAACATTTCTAGTACAATGTTAAACAATAGTGGTGATGATGGGCATTCTTGTTTCACCTTGATCTTACTGGTAATATTTCTAATTTATCCTCTTATATATAATGTTTGTTAACGGATCCACAACTTTTGAACAATAAATCTAGCTTAGATATGACTAACAATTAAATTAGTGGAAGCACAGAGTTTAAGCCTGAGTAACAAATCTACAACATCTGGTAAGTATTTAAATTGACTCACTTTCATATTCAGATCATCAGTTATTTAAATAATCTTCTTGTGTGGTACAAGAATTAGGATTTCAGGTGAAAAAGAGAACCTGACATGTTTTTTTTTTGAAATAATTTACATTTCTTATTGAGTCTAGTCCTATATTCATCATGGATTTGATAATTCATTTCAACTGGATAAGCATTTATTAAGTGCCTACTGTATACCAGGCACTGTACTAATTATTTGAAATGTAAAAACGTTAAAAGATAGTCTTTATCCCCAAGAAACTTACTATCTAATAAAGGAGACAGCATACAAATAAATATACACAAAGCAAGCTATATACAGTATAATTAGAAAATAATAGAGTGAGATGACTAGAATTACAGAGACTGAAGAAATCTTCTAGTAAAAGATGGGATTTTTATTGTTCAATTTTGTCTGACTCATAACCTCATTTAGGGTTTTCTTGAAAAAAAAAAGATACTGGAGTGGTTTTTCATCTCTCCAGCTCATTTTCTAATGAGAAACTGAGGTAAACAGGACTAAGTGGCTTGCCCAAGGTCACAGAGCTAGTTAGTGTCTGAGACCAGATTTTCCTGGAGGTCTTCCAAGCCCAGCACATTATTCACTGAGTCATTTAGCTGCTTCTTAAAAGAAGCCAGGAAAGCTAGTCATCATCAGTTAGTCATAAGGAGGGAGAAAATTCTTTGCCATGGTAGACAACCAGAGAAAATGCCTGGTGCTGAGGAATGGAGTCTTATGGATAGAAAAGCCAGAAGGCCAGTGTTGCTGGATCAAAGAGTATATTTTTGGGAGGAAGATATAAGAAGATTGTAAAAGTAGGAGGAGGCAAGGTTATGATAATTAGTGCTACAGAATTGAACTAAGTAAATTTATTTTCTTTATTTCTATTTGCAATTATAGGAGAAAACATATTCCAGTGGTAAAAGTGATGGATTTGGAGTTCTAATCTACTTCAATCACTTTTTGACTATGTAACTTTGGACAATTCACTTAATCTTTCTTAGCCTCAGTTTCCTCACTTGTGAAATGAAGAGGTTGGGGTGATGTGGGGAATGATTGAAAATTTTTTTCCAGCTCTACAATATATGGTTCTTTGAAAGGAAGACAATATTCCCATGTTTTACAGGGGAAAATATTGTGAAGGACTAGCACTGGCTATAGGGAATAAGGAACAGAGATAGTTCTAGAGGAGTAAAAAGAGTTTACAAATGAGAAATATACTTACTGATTTCTGTGGTGTTAATAACAAGGACAAAATCTCACACACAAATAGCAGACAACTGAGTTTAGCCTTCAAGTGTGAGGCTTAGAATATCCTTTTCTTCTGGAATACTGAGTTTTTAGAACAAATGGTATAATGAAATATATTTTCCCCCCTTGCATAATGAGTGTCTGCAATCATTAGAAGACAAAATAGAAAAAGGAAATAATTTGACAAAATGCCCAGAGGCACCACATGATATTAAAGCATGACATTATTCACATATGTATAAATTTGTTTCAAAATGGGTATTGACTCCAAAAAGTAGAATTTTTTGAAAAAATGTATTGGACAAGTTCATTTCATGCAGCAAATATTTATTAAGCTCCTACTGTGTACGAGGCATTGTGCTACACATTAGGAAGATATATATGACAAATTATCTTTGCCTTTAAATATGATAGATTTAGAGCTAGAAGGAATCATAGTGATCATTTAGTTTTGTGCCATTATTTTATAAAACTGAGGTTCAGAAAAATTAAAATTATAAAACTAGTTTTTGAGTCAGGATTCAAACATTAAATCTTCTGAACTTTAGCTCTGACATTTTAGGTATGATATCAGGCATATTTTACTAAATATTTTCAACAGAAATGTCACATAGAAACATACAAGTAAATATAAAAGAATGAAGGAATGCTTAAATATCTATCAAGAAACAATAAACAAATTTCATAGGAGTTAGTACCTGAGAAAAATCTTTAAAAAAAACTTTTTATTTTCAAAAGATATGAATAGTTTTCAACATCTTCACTTGCAAAATCTTGTATTCCAAATTTTTTTCTTCCTCTCTTCCTCCTACCCCTCCCCTAGATAGTAAGTAATCTAATATATGTTAAATATGTATAATTCTTCTGTACATGTTTACACAATGTTCTGTACAAGAAAAATCAGATCAAAAAGAAAAAATGGGAAAGAAAATAAAATACAAATGAACAACAACAAAAAGTGAATATAGTATCTTGTGATCCATATTCAGTCCCCACAGTCCTGAGAAGAACTCAAAGGAAGTTAGGGATTCCAAGAGGTATAAGTAAGGAGAGAGTAAAGGTCAAGTATGGTAAATAAGCCAGGAAAATCTATAGGGTCAGTCAGTCAATAAACATTCTTAAATGTCTGCTGAGTGCTAAGTGCTGAGCTAAATACTGGGGATACAAAAAAAGTTTGGAAAAACAATTTTGTACAAATAAGCTATATACAGGATATATTAGAAATAATCAACAGAGAGAAGACACTAGCATTAAAAGGGACCAGGAAAAGTTACATTTATTTATTCATTCATTTATTTTTAGCAATTCTTTTCTCCAGACAAAGAATTGGAAATTGAGGGGAAGCTCACCAATTGGGGAATGGCTGAATAAACTGGTAAGAAATGATGCTCTCAGAAAAATCTGGAAAGAATTCCAGGAGCTCAGGACAAATGAAATGTACTAAGTACAAAATATAAGAATACTGTGAAATGATCTGCTGTGAATGACTTGGTTATTCTCATCAGTGTAATGATCTAAGACAACTTTGAAGGACTTATAATAAAAAAAAATCTTAGCCATCTCCAGAGAAAGAACTGATTGTGTCTGAATACAACTGAAACACACTTTTAAACTTTATTTTTCTTAATTTTTCTTACCTTTTATCTGGAAGGTGAAGACTACATTTTCTTCCACAACTTCTATGAAAATGTTTTACATGACTTTACATGTGCCTTCTCAGAGTGGTGGTGGACAGTGGAAAGGGAGGAAGGGAGAGAATCTAGAACCCAAAGTTTTAAGAACAAATATTAATACTTATTTTACATGTGACTGGGGAAAAATAAAATACTAAATAATGAAAAAAAGGGATTAGGAAATGTTTCCTAATGTTCATTAAGAATGAGATTTGACCTGGGCCCTGAAAAAAACAAGGAAAGCTTTGGGATAAAGATAATGAGAAAGAAGATTCCAAGCATGGGACATAGTGAAAATGTCCAGAGTCCAGAGATGGAGTATCTTAAGTGGGGAGCAGCAAGGAGGCCAGTGTCATTAGATAGAGCATAAGGGGTGTGTGAAGCCTAGAAGGATAGGTTGGGGGATGGGAAGGTTTTAAAGAGTTTTGAGTACTATGTAGAGAATTTTACATTTAATTCTGGATATGATAGTTACCAAAGTGTATTAAGCTAGAAGGTGACATAGTCAGACCAGGACTTAGAAACATTATTGTGATAGTTTAGTGGAGGAGGGACTGAAGTAAGAAAAAAAAAATGTGGCTGAGAGAAAAACTAGATAGCTATTTCAATAGCACAGATATGAGTTGATGAGAACCTATAACAGGGTGGAGACAGTTTTGAAGGAAAGAAGGGGACAAAGGTGAGAGAAGTTACAAAGGCAAAATCAATAGTTATTGGCAACAGATAGGGAGCATAGGGTCTATGTGAAAAAGTGAGGTTGACACTTAGGTTGCAAGCCTGGATGGTGATTCACTCAGTAGTAATTAGGACATCTAAAAGTAGGAAGGGTTTAGGAAAAAAAAGACAATGAATTTAATTTTGGTCATATTGAATTTAAGATGTCCACAGGACAACCACTTAAAGATATATAATAGACAGAATAGAAGAATAGAAGTAACTCTAAAGGTCAGTAGAGAGATTAGGATTAGTAAGTAAATCTGAAAATCATAAGCATAGAAATGTAATTGAATGATTGGGACTTAGTTAAGCCACCAAGTGAAATAGTATAAAGGGAGAAGAGAAGATGACTCATAAGCAGAAGCCCTATAAATCACCCAGTTAGCAGGTCTACCAGTAGAAGAGACTGAGAGGTGATAAGGGTAGAGGAGAACTAGGATAGAATAATTTCCCCAAAACCTAGAGAGAAGAGGGTATCAAGGAGAAGAGATTGTCAGTGTCAAAAGCTGCAGATAGTCTAAAAGGATGAAGACTGACAAATATATTATTTGGCAATTAAGAAATATTAGTGGGACAGCTAGGTGGTGCAGTGGATAGAGCACCAACCCTGAATTCAGGAGGACCCTAGTTCAAATCTGGTCTCAGACACTTAACACTTCTTAGCTATGTGACCCTGGGCAAGTCACTTAACCCCAGCCTCAGGGGGAAAAATGGTTAAAAAAAAGAAAGAAAGAAATATTAGTAACATTGGAGAAAGCAAATTGGTTGAACTTTATGATTTTCTAAGTAGGGTACAGGAGAATTTTGGTTGACAGAAAAACACAGCATGGACAAAAAACAGTATACAGAAAAGACCCATATTTGTGATAACTTCAATTATACTACATGTGTTCAAGACAATGTATATTAGCCTGGATCATTGTCCCACACTAGTTTCTGGATATTTTTACAAATGTACTTTTTCTTCACATTTATCAAAGGCTTACAACATTACATCTATCTGAGTCTCAGTTTCTTTTTTCTAAAACTATCTAAATTGATAATCTACATTTAGGACTGCCATCCTTGCTTTAGTTGTCTTAAACATCTTGGGCTCCTTTTGCTAGTGGACTTGACCATTTAGCTTTGGACACATGAATCTTCTGCCACGTCTAAATCTCACTATTAATCTAGTTGTCTTTCTATACTGATCTAAGCCTGTATGGTCAAGGATCTCAACCAGCCAACCAAACTAAAACATTCACAAGGGTCTAGGTAGTAGAATATTTAATATAGCTATATTTAATTTAATATAGCTACATAACTTAAGCTATATAAACTTAGCCATATAATTGTTAGCTATTCTAGTTCTTAGATGACCACTCTGATTTTCCAAAAGGTCCCTAATGGCTAGCTAATTGGTAATGGCAATCCAAAAGAATGCCTTTCAGTAGTTTTCAAATTCCTTTTCCAAAAGTCTGTAGTTTATATAATTTTCTTGAGTACTTCTGTCTGATTTTTCCAGGGCTCAGGTAATATTTATGTTTCATTAAAATGTATCAGCTCAGAAAAAAAGAGTAAATAAGGAGATCTGGCCTGTGGTAACTCCAAGTCTATGAAGGCTGACCTACAGTCAAATCCTGTTGCCCCACTCCTAGTGCAGGCTACCTCTGATAAATATATTTTTTAGACTCTTGTATCTCATATGCAGTTCAAGGCCTCACTTTGATATGCAGGGCATTTGAGCTGAAAACCTACTGAGGTATTTTAAATCCTCCATCTTACTATAGAAGCAAAATTGTTTCTTTGTGGCAATAATCCTATCTTAGCAGCTGTGGACAAGGACAGAATAATTATTCTTCTATGTGTGTGCTTACATGATAGGAAAGTCCTAGACGATTTAATTTGCCTACTAGAGTCAGGTAAGGGAGGAGAAAATATTAGATGCCACTAAGAATTGAAGGCCTCCTGAGACTCTCCTTTCTGTGTGATAATCTACTTGTGTCCTTCCCTGTGAAGCTGGATTTCAGTGTTCCCTTTTATCTCATACAACTGACTTTTGGTCATCTAAACTTAGCAGATCTCATCAGCTCTCCATGGCTATTGATTTACATTGGACACATACCTCTAATTCCCAGTGTCTTTGATCATGCTTCCTATTTGCTGGATTTGCTTTCTTTGTATCCTAAACTCTGAGACTATATCATTGGTTTGAAAAGCTAACTATAACCTTTGTTTAAAATAATTTGATTTGGTATGCTTGACCAAGACTGTACCCTGATTCCAATTAAGCTTCCTTTCACAGATGATATGCTTGTGCCAATAAATGTTTCTTGATAGAGTCTTTAGGTGAAATGTAAGTTTCTCTTCTTCTGTCATGTGATCTTCAATAATAATCTAATGGCAGACTTTATGGCTAATGTCTCAGAACTATTTTACTAAAGAAGGAAAGACTCATCTCCAGATTGATCACAAGATGATGAATTTGGAGACACTGTAATTTTTAAGAACAATAGACTAAGCTGTTATTGCTATTTGAATGACTAAAGGGGCTATCTACACCGACCAAATTCTGTATGCTTGGAATATTCAAATAAATAGTTTTTAGATCTTATCAGCATGGTAATACATTGGCTAATCCTGTATATTGAGATAGGTTTAGATTTAAGAGTTCTTGAAGAGACCTTTCTTTTGCTTGTGTGCCCAATGGCAAATATATCTTGTAGGGACTCTTTATGGGTCAGAGCTGGGAACAAAACAAAACAAAACAAAACAAAAACATTAAGGCTGCATTTAATATGTAATCATAGAAAAATGAAGAATTGAATCATTTGGCTATAAAATTCAGGTCTTCCTCCCCAATAGAATGTTAAGAGTCAAGATCTTTCTTGATTCAAATTCTTTCAAATCTTTCCTCAACCACTCAGATAACACAGCTGTGTGGCCTGCTCTAGGCAAATTATTTAACTTATATTTTATATTGTTTCATCACCTATAAAATGGGAATAATAACAGCACATGCCATACAGGGTTGAGATGAGAATCAAATGAAGTAATTTTAGTGTGTAAAAGACTTTGTAAACACGAGTAGCACATATATGTGAGATATTATTATTAATTCTTATTCTCATTTAATATCTACTTACATGAAGAAAAATTCATTTTTTGGATATTTCAAGTAAGTAGTAGCATCTTCCCTTTCCCTTAGATTACTCATGAAGGGCCTGAACTATCTTCTACAACCATATGCAATAGCATATTCCTTTCTCCAAACATTTGCTTGCCATTGTGTAGACCCAACCTTGGGGTCATACCAGGCAAACCTTACTCTTGGAATGGAGATTTCTGTAAAGTGAATCTGGCTGTCTTATTCCAGCACCAGCTGGCTGTCTATGGTATGAATCAAAGATATTTTACACTATAGAAATTGTCTTCCAGGCCCAGATGGACCAGCACTGTTCTAGCTTTGACAGGCCAGGATAGATATATTCAGAAAGCCTTCCAGCTATTTAGTTACTTCTTCCAAAACACTGTCAGCACCCATGCTATGATACAGGCAGTGGGAAAGAAGTCTAAGTAGGGAACTAAGCCTAGTTAGTATATATTTGCATAATCATGTAGTGAATGGATGTGTGACAAGGAAGACTGAAGTCATCCTTTGACACCAATAGATAGGGGTTACTACTTTCCTCTGTCAGATCCACCTTCATTAAAAAAAAAAAAAAGGAAAGAACTTGCAGATCATCAGTATAAAGTTACAAAGGGAGAACTAGTCACTAAATTCTCAAGTCATAATGGTAGAAGCTTCACTGGGAGCTAGTAGCCATAGGCAAGTCTCTTATACTCTTCCTAGGCCTTCATGTCAGCTTATAGTCTGAGAGTCATTATATTTTCTACATCCTTACTTGGGGATGTGAGGAAAAAATATGAAGAAGGAAAACCATGAATAAAGGCACATTTTCAATAAGCTTTTAGATGATCATTCTGGGTAAAAAAAAAAAAAAAGATTCTGAAAAATTAGTATTTAAAAAGATGATGATATTATAGTATTCATGTGAGCAGCACCCTGTATTTAAATATAGCTCTGTGTTGGTTAGCAAAATGATGTGGTTATGAACTGACTATTAATATAGCTATATGCTTCAGAGAAAAAAAAATACTTGCCTCTCATGGTTGTAGAAGCTCATTTTTAGCATGGCTGTGCCCCTCTTTTATTGGAACAAACTGTATTGTTTTACTTTGAAACCTCTCCATTTGGAACCTGATATAATTAAAGCATCCGACAGTTGGAGAGAATAAGAATTTTTTAAAAGCCCATAGAAATGGCTTTAGAAGGGATGACTTCTCAAAAAAGATGACCTAACCCCTCCTATCCCCAGCTTCACATAAAGGAATCAAAAACTAGAGACACCTTTTCTCTCCCTCCCTTAAATCTTCCTTTTTATTTCTAAAGATACATATTTGTGTCTTTTTAGGAATCTCTGTGTAACAAGGCTTCTAAGCCTTGTTACACAGAGATTCCTAAAAACTAGTCTAATTCTTAATCATTAGAATAAAGCCTTTATGCTATTGCTGCAGGAGTGACAATGTATTGGGCACAAATAAAGTAAACTCTAACATTGCTTTCAGACTTTAGGAAAATCTTTATTCTAATCTGGTTGTTTCTTTTTATCATTCTTTGTCTCCTCTCTTTTTTCTCCTTTATTTTTGTCTTAATAAAACTTAGACATTTCTCTTTTAAGTGGGAACTACTAATCATATTGTCACAAACTTGTAATTAATTACTGGACTTCTCACTGTTCTACTAACCCTTGATCATCCATAACTTAGCTCTACTAACAATGTAGTGAATAGTGATTATAGAAGAAAAACAAAGACTTGAGTAACAAGTCTTCCATAAAAGAACAGCAAGGAAGGGATAGGAAGGTCTTCTCAGGTAAGGCAGCTTACGTATGTTATGTACAGTAAATGGTTCTGTGTTTAAAGTGAAACACCAGACTGTTTGGCTATTAGCCAGTTTTATGAAAGTAAAAAGAAAAGAATCCTTCTCCTTTGAAAATATTTTTCATCATTTCTCTCACAGAGCAACCCAAAATGATCAAGACTTTATTTGAAGGTATTTATTAAAAGAGAGCAAAATATGTGAATACTGTTTTTTCATCTGGGACCAAATATGGACAACCAATTGTTCTAGATCTGGTAAACAAAGATGTCTCTAATTTTCCATTTTGTTGTTATTATTATTAGAAATGTCTCTCTCAGATGGAAACATTAGCAAGAAAATGAAGGTTTCTTCTAAGCAATATGACCAAACTGAAGATGTTCCTGATCTTTGCAATAGGGAAATAGAAATGATCACATGAGGACAGTGAGACCCAGACTCTCCAAAGAAATGCCTCCATGCTCATCCAGTACACATCACCTTACAACTGTACTTCTATGTGTATGTTCCTTGTGGCAATTACATGCTTGCTTATAGTAAGTTAATTAATTTGCCTCTGGACTCACAGATAGTACCAGGGGAAATATTGGATTTCAGGTGCTCCTGACTCCAATTACTGCTACTGAGTTGTTTTGAACCTCCCTTGAAATGCATCACTTTGTCAACTTTAAAGTATCATAAAAATGTTGGCTATTATTATCACTATTATTTTCCAGAAACATTAATGGAGTCACCTATTATATGCAAGGCATTGTGTCAGGCTTCATATGAATGCATGCTCTCTGTTCTCAATATGTTTACATTCTGATTAATATACAACCACAGAAGCAAGCCTGTAGCACAGAGATGACTGGGATGAGAGGAAGGAAAATCTGGGTTCAAATACCTCTTCTAACACTATGTGTCTATGTGTGTCACATATGACCATGTGACAAATTACTTAATTTCTATCTGGCTTAGTTTCTTCAACTATAAAATGGGGATCATAATAGCACTTATCATATAGGGTTATTTTCAAGATAAAGTGAAATAACAATTATAAAACACAGAGCACAAAGCTTGTCACATAATAGGAAGCTAATAAGTGCTTATTTACTTTCTATTCTCTATATTCCAAAACTTTTATTTTTAGAGACATTTCTAAGGTGACAGTAAATTTTCAAAAGAATGTTAGAAATTGTTAGATTAGGCATTAATAAGCAGGCAAAGGAAAAAATCCTCATGTGACAATTTATTGCCAAAAATATGCACATAAATCTCAACAAAGAAATTACTTTTAGTGTGATCATAGAAAAGATACAAAATACTAACAGAATCTCAAAGAAATTAAGATGTATATGCATTTCCACACATACATATTATACGATATTCTCCACTTTTCCATCATATAGATCTAAATTACAACTCCATTTAAGAATTTTGGCATGCTATAATTCCAAGTAAATATTAACCTGGCTTGGTGTTTGAATCATCTTAACTCATTGCCTTGATGAATTTTATCTTCTACATGGACTTCTTGTCTGTCAATCCTGATGCTACCAATGACCAAGCTGGATTCTCAGTTTTGGAATATAGATATTTGGTAGGTTTCTGTTTATGACTTTAACAGTTTTTATTTCAATAGTTTTTTCTTTAAACTCTGGTAGAGCATTTGTTTGATAATATATCTATATAGATCACCATATAGTTTTAAATTGTTTGGTTCTTCAGGAGAAATAAATGATTTATTAATATTAGGTCATTAAATTATTAAACTTCTTCACAATTCATAGAATGATATTTTTCTTTCTATTTTGCTTCCAGATGAAGTATGTGACTATTCTGAATATTATTTTAACTTGTCTTGAATACTATCAAAAGAGATAATGTTTTCTGCTAAGCATTCTGCTCTGTATACACACACATACATATCTCCAAAATATGTGGTTATGCTGAAGATCCCATGCTTGGGTTTGGCTTAAGTTCTAATTACACTAATTACTGAAATAGAATAGGGATTTCCTTTTCTCATTATTAAAGGATACAGCTCAAGCCATAATGGGCTACATTATCCTGCCACAAAGACACAGATTCTACAATTGCTTAATGCACAGGCCAGAGCTTATTGGTCTCTTGGGAGAAAGGGGTGGGGGTGGGTGAAAGGATAGAGGGGTGTGGAAATGTCTGCTTCTTGGATTGTCCCAAATCACAAAAACATTTGGGGGGAGACAAATGATGTCATTGTGAATCTAAAGGGGGAAAAGATTCACATAATTAAAGAAACAAAACAAAACAAAACATATTCCCAGAACATTATAGTCTCATTATGTTAAGGCTGCAGTTTTTGATCTTTTTTTTCCTGTGAAACCCCTAATTTCTTCTATTTACATGAAAACTGGGGGGGAGGAGGAACTAATTTGGGTACCTCTCTGAGGAGGCAGACAGGAATATGAAACAGTGCCCCTTAGTAGCATGGCCTGAGCTGGGATGGTAAGAGGATGCCTTGAGGCTCTCAAGAGGAGAGAATTTAGCAGGGGGATGACAACAACCCTTGGGAGACCAATCTCTATTAACCCTCCCCTAACTTAGTCATGACCCCAAGACTGAGAAATTCTACTGGTTGATATTTCCTTTAAAAACATGACTGGCATTGTATGTGTGGTTGGGGTGGGGTAGAAGAGAGATAATCTCACAAAGAAACTATTTTAGGAGAAGAAAAGCATTGTACTGGGTTGGAAGACTTAAGACCTGCCCTGTAGCCCCAACTCTATCACTAACAAGTAAACTGACTGAAGACATTTTTACCTTCTTAAACCTTTAAATTTCTCATCTGCAAAATATGAGAGTTGGACCAAGTTCAATTTTACTACCTTTAGTAGGTTGGTTTCAATGAAATAATGGGGGAAATTCTGGGCCACAGGAATATATTATATTCATATATGTATGTATGTATGTATGTGTATATATATATGCATATATATATATGCATATATATATGTATGCATATAGGCAGAACCAACTTCTTTTTTTGGAGAAAAACAAATTACCAGATCCTCTTCACAATAGAACTGCAGCCAATTGTAACCATTAAAGAAGGAAATTTTAAGGTCATCATGAGGACTTACAAATGTGACCCTGAGTTTGTGCCAAAGAAGGCTTCTAAGCAGTAGCATCTCAGCAGATTGCTGCCAAAAGATTTATGTGTGTTTACAGTGAAAAAAAATGAATTGACTTGGCAAAAGAAAAAAAAAAGTGATAAGTACTAGTGATGTTTAACATAAAACCTGATGTTGGTACAAATTGTTTATTTGCTGATGTGCCCATGCTGAACTTACAGAGGGTCATAAAATGAATGCCTCCACTATACCACTGCCAGGAAGCCAAAAATCAATCAATTAATCAGTTAATAAACACTGAGAGGAAAATACTTTTCCAGGCGCTGTTTTAATTCTTGGGAATACTAAAAGAGGCAAAAATCAAACCCTGCCCTCTCTCCTCAAACTTATTCTAACCCCTGAAGAACTGGTTGAGTCTTCTCGAAAGCTCTGAGCAAAATTCTATTCTAGAGTATTTGTCATTTAAAAATATATACAAATAGTTAATACTTTACAGCTTAAATTTGAAAAAAATAATAGCTTTTTTTTTCAAAATGTATTCACCCTTCCAAAACCTTGTGTTCCATATTTTTTCTCCCTCCTTTCCTCCCTCCCCAATCCCCAGACAATAAGTAATCCAATATTGGTTATATATATGAAATTTTTCTAAAACATATTTTCACATTTGTCATTTGAAGATTAAAGTCTTTTTTGAATATAAATCCATTTTTAAAATCTTTATTTTTTTAAGTAATGCTAACAATGGATGCATGAATGTTGAAAATAATTCCTAGGATTTATGCCTGAAATAAGACTAAATCAAATAAAATTTGTATAAGGAAAATACACTGTAAAATACTAAGTGCTAAATAAACATGATGACTATCTTTGCCATTATCTTTTCTATTGCCATCATCCTTCCCACTTGGGAAATCATTAAAAGCATTAGCTTCCCTCTTATAATTAGCTTTCCTTCTTTTCTTGACAGTGGTAGTGGAGGTATTGTAGTTTGATTCTACCTATCTTGACCCTGAAACTTTCCTTTTTTAAAATTGCAGCTTTTTGTTTTCAAAACTCATGCAAGGATAATTTTTCAGCAATGACTCTTGCAAAACCTCATGTTTCAATTTTCTTTCCCCTTACCCCATTCCTTCCCCTAAATGGCAAGTAATCCAATATATGTTAAACATGGTAAAATATATGTAAATCCAATATAGGCATACATATTTATACAATTATCTCATGCAGCTTAAAGCCTTAATAGATATGAGGAGTACTGAAAAGTTTGGAGAAATGACTTGCTCAAGATCACACAGTCCTTATGTCTTGAAAGCAGAGTTTTTTGGTCTTTGAGTCCAGTTTTCTATCCATTACTTCATGCTACCCCATGAAATTAAAAAAAAAAAAGGTTTATGAAATAATCTATAACATTTTAATTCAGTGTCTTATTGAATTCCCCATAGCTCTACCTTGTACTTCCCTTGCACTTGTATTATGGTTATCTTTATATTTCTATAACCCCACTAGATTTTTAGTTCCTTATCAGGTCTCATATGACTGTATCTCCTGTGCAATGCCTTATACAGTCTTAAAAAGTCAGACCTATGATTTCATCAGTTGAAGGAATTTCAGTTAAATTTCTTCCACCAAGGAAAATGCACACATGCCAAAAATTATAATTTTGGGGAGCTATCTGAAACATTGAGAAGTTAAGTGACTTAGCTAATATCACATGGGCCATTTGTATCAGGTAGAATTCAAACAGAGGTTTGCATACTACAGAGGTCTTCCTAATTCCTTTGTGAGCTTCCTAGTCACTATTCCACACTGTTGCACATTCTGCAAAGTACTCACACATTTTGCAATGAAATATTTGGGAAGTAAGATTAAGATTTTTCTTAGTGGCCTTTTGTAATTACTTGCAACTCTTCCATAAGTCCTTTCTGCCTGTAGACAAATACATTTTATCCATTCATTCCTACCAAACATTGACAGGAAAAATAAAACAAACAAACAAACAAATAAGCAACAACAACAAGAAGAACCTTTACCAATTTCCAAACAAAAAAAGGGACCTTTCAGGTTGTTTTCATAGGGAAGTTGGAAAAAAAGTGAGATCAACTTTGTTAGATCTAAATACAACATTGGTGGGATATTTTAAAGGTGGGATAATCACAAGTTGAGCAGTCACATTACAAATACATTTTCCATGATTAAAATAATCCCTGTGGACCCCTGAATAAGTTGGTAGTAAGTTGTGCTCACAACTTTAGAAAGCTTTACTCATTGGGGGAAAAGATTTTTTAAAAAGACAGTAAAAGGAAAGCCTGAATATGAAGTAGGCTTTCACAAATATGTAACCATTTCTGTCTTTTCCATCAGCATATCATAGCTGCAGACTGTCCTCTTGAGCATCACCAAGCTTTCATATGACTTTAGATTTCAAAGCTACAGGTGATCTATGAGTACAGTACTTCAAAGGCAGTTTGATTAAATGAAACAATGTTTATATAATATGGACCTTGTATCTTTGAACTTTTCTTGTTCAATTCATTCTACAAAGGTTCAATTAGGAGGAGATCAGAGGACACTGTGCCAAGAACCTTTTCCATATGTCACTCATGTTTGTCTTTTCAAATATCTTTAATATAAAACCAGGGACAACAATTTATTTTGAGACAGTAATAATCATAATACAAAAGCTCCTTTCAGATCTGAGATGTCCTCAGCTCAGAGACAAGGAAGAGGCCCACATAAGCCCTATTTGAAGCGGATCCCTGGCAGGATTTTGATTCATCATCGTGTTACAACTTGTCCTTCTATTGATAACTTACACTTACTGCCAACAAAACATCCAGCCAAAGAGGCCCTCCTTTTGGGGAGCCTTTGTATCAGTGACTGAAGCTTATTTAACTTATGTATCTTGTGGTTTTGCCTTCAGTGAAAGAAAAACTGATCCTAACAGTTTTAAACTTGTTAATTCAAGCCATATGTCAGAAAACCAGTCTCCATATGGTCCACCACTACCTTATATTTACAGGGTGCTGCTTTGCAAAACATTATTCTAAAAGCTATATTTGCCCTCAAAGTTAATATGTGGTATCCTGTGCTTTTGAATACTGGTTTTAAAATATCTCGGCTTCTAAATATCTTAGGCTGATATAGAAAAAGCAGACTGATGATTAAAAAACTAATTACAGCCTGTTTTATTGGCGAAAGTGTGCTAATCAAGTCCCTGAGTAAGAAAATATGCTAAAAAGAAGAGTCTGGTTGCTAACTCTCTGACTCCAAATTTGGCAATAATAACTTTTAATAATAAATTAAATAAAAAAGGGAACAATAAGAAGGGGAAAATCATAACCTTGTTGATTATAAATACATTTCGTTGTTTCATTTCAAAATGTCCAAAGCAGCTACAGCTATATTCATTCAAGAGAAATGGACTTCTCACTTTCATTGCTTGAAGAAAAATGTTAAATGCAATCACAACTCCAAATGTTATAAAAATCACAATCCTGCAAAGAGTTTTTCCTTTCTGTCTGATGCTTTGCAATCATGGATAGCCAGCACTCTTACAGACCCAAAACATTAAGAGAGATCTTTCTATTATATTCACTCTCTCAAAACACCTACATTTGAGACTGCAGATGGATTGGTGCATAATTACCTTCCAACAGCTTTGTTTGAGCTACAGAATCCAAGCATGGTTTTGATTTGAGACATGCTTTTGAATAGAGTTGGCACTGTATAGATAGCCAATGCATGTAAAGTGTGTCATTTCTTTCTTTTTCTGGAGATTATGAGAAAAAAAAAATTATCCATTATGACTGGCTCATAGATTGGGCTTTCACATTTCTGATCCTATTTTGGTGTCACTGGTAACTGTTCTTGGTAAGCTCCTTAATTTTTTTTTTTTTTTAATGAGTGAGGGGAATTCTCTATCAGAGAGAGCTTCTTCTAGTTTCATTTGTGTGCTGTTTCTCTTTGTGGTCTTTCAAAACAATTCTTCATATTCCCCTTTTTGTGATTTTATTTTCCTGAATTACTTCTAATTTTTCTGGACATATTGAAAAAGGAAAACCTATTTCATTTTTCTATTGTAAGTTTTTTTTTTTCCTTTGAAACTTAAAAAAAAAAAAAAGTGTGGCAAAGTAAATTTCCAAAGTAGAAGCAGCAATACAGTTATGGGTGTGGTAGTGCAGGGGAGGAATGATATTTTAAACATTTTAGGAGAGGAAATAAGTTATATACCTAGAGTCACAAAGAAGTTAGATCACAAGCCATGAGAAATTTTTTTTTTTAAATCCATCTCTAGATTCATGCTCCATTCAAATTCACTGATAAAAAGCCTGACTTTTAAAGCTATAATAAAAGCTAAAAGGCTTGCAGTAAGAAGATTTGTTTTTGGAGAAAACAAGGCAGTGACATGTTCTATAAGTTAATAATTATTAATAGTTTGAGTAACACCCATTCGTGCACTAATAAAATATAACAGTTTTCTGAAATTAAAAACATGCACATGTGAATGAAATGTTTCAATGCATTATATGATGGGGGTGCGGTGGGGTGGGGTGGGGTGGATAGTCATTCAATAGCTTCCCAGTTCCTTTAAGCTACTAACCAATCAATCCATTCACAGTACACAATACCTTTTAATACTGCAGCCTATGAATGATCTGTACAAGAATGATGCATTGTCTTTCTGTTGAATGCATTTCTTAGAAAATGAACCTTGCTGAAGCGAAATTCAAGATGGGAACTGGAGATAAGTGTAAAACTTGACCCTATTTGCTCAAACCAAAATCAAAGTTCACTTTATGATATAGTGCCTTAGCCATTTGGGAATGACCTCTTGTAAAGAATGAGAAATAGTAATATTCTATGATTTACGATGGTAGATTAGTCTAGCGATTATTTCCGTCAGGAAAGGTGTCCTTACTGATAATAGCTCGGCTCCTTATGCAACTGAACAGCAGCATGTTTGTGAGTTTTACCAGTTTCCTCAGCAGTGAAATCGAGAGGCTTAATGGTTAGATCATTACCAGTGGAGAACAAAATGGATCGGATAATGTCTTACAAATGGGCATGAATTGCTTTAAGGATCTTAAACTCTTACAGCCTTTTTTCTTTCTTTCCCTTTCTTTGCCTAGGCTTCACTAATCTCGATAATCTGTCATGCCTGGATAGCTACTGATGAAATCTGTCTCCTTCCCACCCCACAGCACCCACATGGTTTTTGTTTCTCCTAGAAGAAAATCCTGAGGCTGATAAGTATACACTTTCTAAATTATGAGAGAGTTTTTGATGGAGTTCCCTGAAATTCTCTATGTCTGGTCTCTCAAGCTTTTGGTCTTGAAAGAATGAGATGTCTTAGCATAATTTAGGAATAAAAACATATTAACCTAATTAAATACTGTAATTGTACTTTCTTGGGCTGCTGTTATCAGGAAACATCTGGCACCACCACAGAATCGCTTTGTAAGTGCTACCTCAGTACTATACAACACTCACTCTCTATCTCCATAGTATACAGTCAGTCTCTCTCCCAGCCTTCACACACAGGATGGAGTTCGAGAGGATTTCTAGAGGATCTAACTGCTACCAAGTTACTAAATTATCTTCTAACAAGCTGAGTCACTTAGGACATATTAGGTTAACTGACCATCAGCAGCAATTCCATAAGATAAATTACACATATTGAGCTTCCCTCTAGGCTTAAATACTGATAAATAATTAATGGCACAGAAGTGAAATGATTAAGTTGTTAATGGTATTTTGAGCTCAGCTGATTCAAATAGTCTCCATTTGGGCTAAAAAAAAAAGTTTATCAGAGGAGAGGATGTTGCAGTTACAGTTATGAATAATATGGATAATAACATGTTAATCTAATCTTAAAACCATTAAGTAAGATATTGGGCCTAATTCAAATATATAATTTTTAGCAGTCAGTTTCCCCCCACTCCACCCCTGTCACATTTTAATTATATTTGGCTTTTAGGAATTTAATGTTTCATTATATATAAATGAATTGATTTTCAAATTGTCATTTCAGATTATGGTCTCATATTTAGACATTGGCATAATATGTAGCTTCTTAAAATAATGATTTAACATTGAAAAAATGGTGATGATAAGTGCAGTCTAATCTGCCTATCTTGTTGTTATGAGGAATATCTGACATATTTCAAAAAATGATTAAAAAAAAATGAAATGATCCAAAGTACACATATATTCTATTTTCAAGAAAATAGAAACATGAGACATTAGTAATATTGTACACTCTTGGTTTTTATAAGTATATGACTTCATTATTTCAATTTATAGATTGGTTTTCATGGAGCTTCCTGAAAGAGCTCTTATGAATTTTGGGTGGCTGGCTAAATTAGAGAGTTTTGTGTAAATTCAAAAATATATAATTAATTGTATCATAAATGCTCAGGAAAACTTATCTAAAAATAATGTTAAAAGAATTGATTATACCAACATAAAGAATGAATTCCTAAGCCTGAAAAGGCTGATGTTATTTAAATCCCACATTTCAAAACTTAAGAAATTAGTGATGAAACTGCATTATTTTAATAATGGTGACCAACAATAGAGTTAGGTGTTATGTGCTTTGACATAACTAATGAAATACAATCATTAACATACATATCACATCAAGAAACCTTCCTTTGGAAGACAATTTTCCCTCATTATCTCTTATCACATAAACTTTAAAACAAAAAGTGTTCTGATATTTTGGGAAATTCTTTCTGATTTAAGTCCTATTCTTTCACAAATCCCATTATATCAGGAGGAAGGACATGATTTAACAAGGCTATGAGAGTTAGGATAACAAATAATTATGAAAATGAGGAAGATCCATGATAAAATTTTGCTTCATTTTCATAAATGAATAATGCTACATAATGGCCATTGAGTTCAGAATGTAGTGTGTGGAGATCTGCAAAGAGGGTAGGCACTCACAGAGGACCTCTGAAAAAATTCAGATGTGAAAGTGGCTGGAAACTTGCTTCCAGAAAAGTTGGGATGATATGCCAAGGAAGTACCTTTGAAAGAGACTTGAAAGCATGTGTAACTTGTTCTGGTTTGATAAACATGTGGTAAAGTGAAGCCTGTTAAATTTGTTGGAGTTGCATTAAAAAAAATATTAATCTCCTACTCTCTTGGAGTAATTGTTTTGGGTTTGACCTCTTACTTAGTTTAGCTCCTTTCCTTTAGGTCATTTCTTCCTGGCTTTTGATGTTTCAGTGAATGAAAAGAAACAATGTTGTAGGTGAGAGGGCTTGGGTGAACTCCATATGAGAAAGACATGTCATAGTGAATACAGGCCTCATTCTTTGTCTTGGTGTGTTTTCTTTTTTTCTTTTTTTGTACATTTTACAATTTAAGTAGAGGAAATTGGAGGTATGGCCATAAAATGTGTAAGCTAAGAACAGCAAGCCACCAGGGAAGTTCAAGAGTTAAATCAATACAGGATTTTGCAGGCAGCACCATTAAGAAGTGGAAAAAAAAATCAGCCTAAGAGTAACTGAAACAAAGTATCTTCCAACAGCTAAGAGATAGGCTTGGTTTGGTTTGGGATTTGGTTTTACTGTTACATTAAAAAAATCAACATAGATTAGATAATTAGTATGTACATTGGGGATACAATTATAGAGACAAAAGTGTCCCTGCCATCAGAGGACTTACATTCTATTTTATCATGTGTGGTACCATCATATATTCATTTTCTTGTCCATTGAACATATAATGTAAATGGTAAATCATCTATATATTTTCTGAGTTACAAAATCCCTTTGTTATTGTGCCAGAATGAAATTATACCTGATGACCTCATAGGATTGTACAGGAATAGGTATGGCTGACAATCTTTGATCATTTGAGAAGAGTCAAATAGCTATCTTTCTCCCTTTTAAGATACATGCTACTCATTAATTTGTCAGTATAGTACCAATATATCCATTTTGATCTCTTATATACATGGCTACATTTTAAAAAGAGCTATATTCTTGCTAACCAAAATGCTAATTTTAGAACTTAGAAGTAGATATTAGCGTATATTGTTATTTTTACAATTCAGGAAACTGAGGCCAGATTAATTGGAAGGTCAACATTAGAGCTGATGTCTTTTTAATGTTCACTGTTTATTTTCCTTCATCATGTGGTACTCTGAGAAGACAAATGTATTAGTTTCCATTTGAAATTATCTAGGGATTGCCATAGTAGTAGATTATAATAGTAGAAGTCAAATGACACCAGATATCTACTGCTACATATACTCACAGGTATTGTGGGGGGTTGGGAAATGAAGAAATAAGAGCTTGTTCATTAAAAAAAAAAAAAAAAAAAAAAGATTCTTTCTACAGCCTGGAATCATAGCTCTTGTCAGGTCTTATAATCCAATCTTTGATTCCCTTCTGCACCTCTTCCGGTTAATGATTTGTGACTTCATTTGCATGTTATTAACTACTTCTGTAGATTATTTATAGGATTTAAAATTTCAGGAAGAGATTTTAAGAGGATATCCAATGCAACTTTCCACATTAAACACATGAGAAAATGGAAGGTCAAAAGTGAGAAGTGACCACAATGAGCACAGAGAAAGTAGCAGAATCTGGACTGAAATACAGGTACTTTGAATCCAATCCCAGTTCCCTTTCCAGTAGTCAGATTGCAATATGTGTTATTGAAAACTATAAATATATGAAAATATTTTCTAAGATTACTTACTAAAAATATTTAAAGATTTTCAATAGCATATATATTGAAAAAGGAAAATAAATATATCATTTCCAAGAAAGTTTTCAATTCACTTATTTTTTGTAAGAACATATGAATTGGCATGGTTAACATACTTATTAAATTTTCGTTCATCCAATAGTAATAAAACAGCATTTAACTAGCTAGTTTGAATGTGTTTCACAAACTTTAGAATATTTGTTAATTTTGTCTAGAACTTGGAAGGTCCTCCCTATTGTTTTGTTATCTAATAACTCCAACCCATGATTTGAATGAATTATAGGAAATGAAGTAATAGATTTGTTTTTGTTTTTCTTGTTGGTTAGTTGATTTTAAGTTGTTTTAGTTTCTTCATGAAAACTTTTTTTTTTTTTTTTTTTTTTTTTTTTTTTTGGCAAAGATGGTTTGTCATTTCCTTTTCTAGCCCAGGATTATACCACTAGTAATTTTCTAAGGTCATATTTGAACTGAAGTCTTTCTGATTCCATTGCTCTATTTACTATGCCATCTACCTGCCAATTTGATTTACAAATCCCAAATCTCATTCTCTAACTTTCAGCTCAAAGTAACCAATCATTCAATAAATACATTTTTATTAGTCATTTATTTTGTGCTTGATAACATGCTAAGGTACAGTTCCTTTAAAAGTAAAAAAGGAAATTTCTAAAAAGATCTAGGATCTTTAGAAATCCATTTCTTATCTTAGTCATCTGAAAACCAAAGACCACAATTCTAATGGTTTTTAATGGGCCTAAATATGTCTACTTAGCTGGATAAGACCATGTGGTCCATCTGAAGATTGTCTAATTTCCACATGTAGTTCATATTACACATAACCCATGTGCTTTCACTAAGAATATTTGAACACAGATGCAGAGAAACATATTTTGGCAATGATATTCAGAATGCAATGCCTCCTATGCAAGGTAGGGATGATGGCATTTTTTGAAAATCACTGTAATTTTTTAAAATTCCCAGTTATAAAATACTGTTAAATTTTTAGATCAATTCATATGCTGATATTATCTATTGATTGGAAATCTATCTATGAAAAAATAGCTTGGATTATATTTTCTTTTTGTTCTTTATAATTAAGTGATGTTAGAGTAGAAACTCTACCATAATTTATCAGATCTCCAGTTCTTTCTACCTTGAAAAAGGCATATTGAGACACCAAAGTTATGCGCTTAGAACAGCTTTGTTTATGAAAATTTGCCTGGAAATGAAATTTGATATGTCAAACCTCATTTCCTTTGACTTTCTCTTGTAAAATATAAAACATATTTTATAAGGTAAGAAAAAAGAAATCTAACAAACACCTTAATTTCTCTCCAAGATTATGAAATATGCTAGGAATATTGGGGTAAAGAAGAAAGTAAGTCAGAGAATGTAATGATGATGCTAGAATGGCCAACTTTTAGCTAGTTACCAGTCTCTCAAGCATAGGGAAATAGCCTGAAGAACAGTTTATTTAGCAGCCTTTTTTTGGTCATCTATTCCCTCCTTAAATTTTATTCCTTTCTTCTCCCTGGCTATCTGACCTTGAATGAAATGAAATAAAACAATTGAATTTTTAAAAATTGGACACAGGAATGCTACTGTCATTTGTAAGTAGACATAGAAGAAGAATGGGAGTGGGGGATGGACAAAAAGAGAGAGAAACAGAGACAGAAACAGAAAGAGACAAACAGACAGATAGATCCAGAGAGACAGAGAGACAGAGACAGAGAGATTTAGGGGTAAATGGTAAATTAAGTTGTTCTTCCTTAGAAGAGAAAAACATCTTAGACAAGAAAGGTGGGAGGAAGTACTTAGAAAATCAGAATGTCCTCAAAGGAAGTCGCTCTTTCTACCTTACTAGGAGATTTAAATGACTATATTTCAAATATTCAAATTTCATAAAAATGGGAAGTATTCTTTCTTTTTTGCATAATTCAGACCTAAATATAGGTCAAATGTAACAAAAGTAATAACTGCTTCATTGTAAAATGAAGGAAAAACATCCATGAATCTCTTCAATGAACAAATCACCCTGGATTATTAAGAACAATCTAAGTTCAGTTCTAGGATACAAAGTTAAAACTTTTACCCCAAGTAAAATGATGGAATGTTATTATGTAAGAGGTAGTTAGGAAGCATATCTACATCAGTTTCATTTTTCAATTAAATGGTACTGAAAACATGTTTGATTGATACTGTTTCTGACCTGTGCAATTTGAGCCTGGACTTCAGAGATGGTGGATGTCAGAGTACATCAGGGCTGTGACTTGCTTCCATAGGCCTTAGGTAGGGAGACAGGTTCATTAGAGTTTTAGTAGTGAAGCTATCATTAACTTGTGTGTGTATATATGTGTATGTATTCTAGCTGAGTTTTCCAAACTCTGACCTTGAGTAAAACAGAATTATTCTTCATGGGCCAACCACTAGAGGGGGAGATAGTCCCATAGAACTAAACAGAACTGACACTGCATTTGACTATGGCCAGTTGTATGGGGACACACTAACCAAGTAAGAACGCCATTCAGGTTCCATAGATTTATTTAAACACACACACACACACACACACACACACACACACACACACACACACACACATGTTGCCAAATACCAACTTTCAAGTATGAACAATAGAGGGTTTCTCTGTGTGTTTATAGAAGTATAAGGTAACAAAATGAATATGCAGTATATTGGTTATGGATTATAAATATGGATTATACTTTTAACATGTCTCTTTGAAAGGGAAAATGTAGAGGAATTCATCAAAAATTACCCTACATTAAGATTTTATATATGCAATAATGTGGAAAAAATGCAGCTTATATTTAGACAAATAAAGTGTGTTATGGATGGTTTACTTACATATGTGTATGCAAACCTATGTATGTGTAAGTATGTGTGTATACAAATAAATAGTTGGTACCTACACATACATGTATCTTCATAGATACAACATTTGAAGAGAGACAAGGATAGATTATGGAAAATTCATTATGAAAAGAGTATGACAGAGGAAAGGAGAATAGAAACATAAAACCATTTGAGATAATTCCTTAATATTGAAGACAGAAATACTGATAAAAAGTTTTGATCATTAATTTTATGTGAATTTATGATTTGCAAAATGTTTTCACTAGGAAAACCCTTTAACTAACCTATCTAAGACACACACAAGCACACATACACACACCCACACACACACAACATACATACAAACACATACACAGTGGCACAGTAGAGTCAGAAACTGAGTTCAAAGCTTGCTTGATTTACTATCTATGCCACCTTTGTTCATTTGTCAAACAAGAGGGTGAGACTGACTTTTAAAGTCTCATCCAAACAAACAAAATCCTAATCCTTATTATAAATAAAACAAAACAAAATAATAAAAAAAACCAAAACTTTAATGCATTGGATTAATTCTTATAGGGTTTTCCTATAATTTGATAGACTTTCAGAAATATCTGTAGTTAAAATACTTTAGGACCTGGTAAGTATATTTCTCAGACCTGGCATGGTCTTTGGACAAAATATAGGCAGTCCATTGTGAGACATGTGTTCAAAATCTTGAAAACTCAGCATGATTTTCCAGAGTTTGTGTCCAATCGATATGAAAGCCAGAGTCCCCTCTACCTTATAGAGAGACTTTGGAAAAGGATGTTTGTTGGGTTTAGTTTTGTAGCTACTGTATCATTTGTGAATTGAGATAGGTTAAGAAGAAAATAAAAATACTTTTTGATGATATTATTAAAATTATTGTAAAGAAGCAGAAGCGAAAGATTTTATGTTTTTAAAAATAGTAACTAGCATTTACAGGTGCTGTTTTTATTTCCTATTTACCAACAAGGAAACTGAGGAAGGCAATTTCAGTGATTTGCTAAGCTAAATAGCTAATAAGTATCTGAGGTCATATTTGAATGCAGCCTTTCTGTCTCCAGATTTGATACTCTAATCACTGAATAACCCAGTTGACTGCACTAGCAAAAATGCTGGTAGCATTACTTAAATCAGCTGTTTGCTGATTTCCTGTGGGATTCCTTAAGTACTTTTCAGGAGCTGAATTGTGCCTCTTTCTATCTCTGTCCCCAACAATGTATTTTCAGTCCTATTATGGATGTCTCTGCAGCCTTGTACGCTGCACCCAACTCTTATCCCTTACAGGAAACAATAATCTGTAACAAAAGAATTGGGTGCATGTGGGGTAGGAGTGTATCTAGAACACCAAGTAATATATTGTGCCAAAAAGAAAGACTTTTAGGTAATAGTGATGTCATAAGAAAAACAATTAATTTAAATATTTCATGAAAAATTAATCATAAAAGAATCTTTTTTGTTTCACAGCATTTTTCAATGTCTATTATTCATGGATAACTACTATAGTAATATATGGAACAAAAATTTTAAAAGTCAGAGGTAGGATGAACATACAAGATAAAGAAGTACAGCTCAGTAATATGTAACATTGATATGTAAGAGAAAAGAATAGCTAAGCATTCCCTAAAGCAGACAACAATTCAAGAAACCAAATGTCCAAGAAAGGTTTGAACCTATTCAGGTAGACATATTATTGATTCACTTCATTTGACACATTGATCTCAATTATGAATGGATTAATGGATTTAAAAAAGCACTAATCAAGTATTTACTGTATGTCAGGAACTATATTAAGAGCTAAAGGCATAAATAAAAAAGAAAGTTAATTCCTGAAGCTTATGAACAAATGGATGAAATAACTCATATACCATATACAGGAAGGAGTTACAAGAAGAGTGAGTTGGTCAATATGGAACCAACTGACACACTGTTTTACATTTTTCCCTTTTCAAGAAAAATAAAAAAGGTCATTGAATTGAACTCAGAGCATAAAAGGAAAAGTTAAGGGAAAATGCATGGAGTCATTTGCCAAGATAGATAGTGAATGCGATATTCAAGTATGGGCAGACTACCATAGTGCACTAGTCAGATTTATATTTAATAATTCATCAATTAAGAGAGTTCAGTCTAGAGGTGTAAAGTTGAACTAACTCTTCAAAGAGCAAGTGAGCTTTTCTGCCCTGGTGTTTAGGGTTAACCCTGACCCCTTGTCCATCTAAACGTACCTCAAGCTATAATCAACTTTTTCCTTGCCAATAATATTTTTTGCAAGGGAAACATATTTATTACCTGACATCCATCCAATTTCCTACACAGAAAATATTTCATATTTGCCAGCCTGTGGCATAGAATTCCTCCATGTAATCAAATATTGTTAAAATCATTTCATTCTCCTATTCAATAAATTTCAGTGGCTCTCTATTGTCTCTAAAATTAAGTATAAAATCCTCTATTTTGTACAATCTTTCATAACTTGGACTTTATCTTTTCAGTGTCATTATACATAATTCCCTTTTAGAAACCTTACAAACCATCTACAGTGACCCTTTTTGTCTCACATAGTATATTCCACCTCCAAATGCTCCTTAACGCTACCTCATAGAATTCCTTTCTTCCTTCAAGACCCAATTTAAACATAAACTTCTATATAGAAACTTTTCTGACTCTAAAATAATAATGCTCACTGGTTGATTAATTGTCGATATTGTGGAAGCTGTCATTAAATTTTAATTTTTAGTTAGCACATGTTCTAATTTTGCTTAGATAACAAAATCAAGGAGTCCAGAGTATCTTTTATCATGCTGGCTGATAAAGTAATATTATTGATTGCAACAAGCATCACACAGGCCTAAAAAGGGATGCTAATATCTTGTTCCTATATATCTGGGAGACTCAAATCTGATGCTCTTGATAACTCAATTAGCTTCACAGATTTTACATGAGGTATTTGGCAGAATCAAGATAGCAAAATTCAAGTTTACAAGTAATTTGCTAGAAATACTAATATTTAATGAAAAAAGCCTATACAGTGCAGAAGAAAAATATGAATGATAGGGGAACATTTACATAGTTCCAAGATTTATGCTGGATATATCTCATCATAGAACTTTTGAGTTGGAAGTGACCTTAAAAATCATCTTATTTGTAATCTAGTCTTTGACAAACCCAAAGACTCCAGTTTTTGGAATAAGAATTCACTATTTGACAAAAATTGCTGGGAAAATTGGAAACTAGTATGGCAGAAATTAGGCATTGATCCATACCTAACAGCATTCATCAAGATACAGTTGAAATAGGTTCGTGATCTAGACATAAAGAATGATATCATAAACAAATTAGAAGAATATAGGATAGTTTACTTCTCAGATCTGTGGAGGAGGAAGAAACTTGTGACCAAAGAAAAACTGGAGATTATTATTGATCACAAAGTAAATAATTTTGATTATATTAAATTAAAACTTTTTTTTTTTTTTACAAACAAAACTAATGCAGACTAGCTTAGAGGGGAAGCAATAAACTGGGAAAACATTTTTACATTCAAGGATTCTAATAAAGGCCTCATTTCCAAAATATATGGAGAATTGACTCAAATTTATAAGAATTTAAGCCATTCTCCAAATGATAAATGGTCAAAGGATATAAACAGACAATTTTCAGATGAAGAAATTCAAACCATCTCCAGTCATATGAAAAGGTTCTGTAAATGATTACTGATCAGAGAAATACAAATTAAGACAAGTGTGAGATACCACTACACACCTCTCAGATTGGCTAAGATGATAGGAAAAGACAAGGACAAATGTTGGAGGAGATGTGGGGAAAACTGGGACACTGATACATTGTTGGTGAAATTCTGAATGGATAAAATCATTCTGAAGAGCAATTTGAAACTCTTCCCAAAGTGTTATCAAACTGTGCAAACCCTTTAACCTAGCAGTGTTTCTACTGGACTTATATCCCAAAGAGATCTTAAAGTAGAGAAAGGGACCCACAAGTGCAAAAATGTTCATGGCAGCCCTTTTTGTAGTAGCAAGATATTGGAAACTGAATGGATGCTCATCAGTTGGAGAATGGTTGAGTAAGTTATAGTATATGAATGCTATGAAATATTGTTCTATAAGAAACAATCAGCAGGTTGATTTCAGAGAGGCCTGGAGAGACTTGCATGAATTGATGTGAAGTGAAATGAGCAGATCCAAGAGATCATTATACACAGCAACAACAATATTATATGATAATCAGTTCTGATGGACATGGCTTTCTTCAACAATGAGATGATTCAGACCCGTTCCAATGGTATTGTGATCAAAAGAGCCATTTACACCCAGAGAGAGGACTGTGGGAACTGAATGTGGTTCACAACAAAACATTTTCACTCTTTTTGTTGTTGTTTTTGAGTTGTTTGAGTTTTATTTTCTTTATAATTTTCTTTTCTGGTTTGATTTGATTTTTCTTGTACAGCAAGATAATGATATAAATATGAATAAAGGGCAGGGACTTTGGAGAAATATACTTAAGGCTCAGTATGATTGATTTAAACAAGGTGTTAACTCAGTGGAATTGATAAAACAATGGTTATCTAGTTTAGCATGTGAGTTTGCTAGTTCAGTATGATTGCCCTAGTGATTTAATGATTGGTTTATATTCAGTATACTATAATTATATAATTGTAATAGAGAATATAAGCTGGAACAAACTCAGCCCGAGATAGATGTGGAGAAAACAGAGGACTGGAGGCTGAAGCTCAAGCTCTTGGACTCAGAGAGACATTCCATCTCCCACCATTGTGGTTGATGGCCTGTCCTCCTTCATTACTCCTCTAACACCAAGGCCCCTCTGAAGGCCATGAGAAAGCTAGCTGAGCAGCAGGTGAAGGAGACAATAATGACTTTTGGACTTTATCCCTAGCTATTCTCATGGTGATTATTCTGCTCAAAACAAGGCTGGTCCCAAGACCTCTAGAAAGCTAACCAGAACATTACAAATAAGTATGCATATATTGGATTTAACATGTATTAGAGAACTTGCCATCTAGGGGAGAGGATGGGAGAAGGGGGAAAACTGAAACACAAGGTTTTACAAGAGCTAATGATACAGAATTATCTATGCATGTTTTGAAAAATAAGAACCTTTAATAAAAAAAAAATTAGAAGACACATTTTTCCCATTTTAACAATGAGAAAATAGTTCTATTTTTTTTTTCATTTTAGTTATGCCAAAGGTGAGAGAGTAATGGTCTTTCTATATCATTATTTTTGATAAGCTAAAATCTAGGGAATAAGCTAATAATTCTTCCTATTTGAAAAGTCAAGTCCTGAAAAGAGAAGTTTGCTGTGGGAGACTTAGAATATCATCTATTATAAAAGCTCTCTCTAGATGAGTCTCAATGTATAAATAGTTCTTGAAAAATACACCAGTCTCTAAAATAGTATCATAGTGAAAAAAAAATTATCAATGAGGCTAACTCATTTCACAATTCATAAATAATGCAAAACATGCAGTGACTTAAAAAAATGTTGATTCATCTATACAGTAAAGTCAACTTACATCATTTTCCCACTGAAAATGTCATTTTGACTATGAATGCATGCCTTTTTGTGCATTTGGATGCATAACTGAACAAGTTAATTGAAGTCAGTAAGATTCAAATATGTAGAGGGCAGAGATGGAATAAGAACTCTAGTCTAGACCAGAATTTTGGGGAAGTCTGTACCTAGGAGAACATGCTCATTCATCACCTAAACACAGCTCTCCATGACCCTGAGAACTTGACGTATGTGCGGATTCCATGACTGAGATAAACAGGAAAATGGGTAAAGAATGTTCTTATCCAGAAGGAACAAGAAACATAACTTCCATAGCTGTGTATACACTATTGTGGATTTCCTCTATAAAAGTCTTGTCCCTCCAATGAATAGATAGCTTACTTGCAAAAAAAAAGAAAAAAAAATCATCTTATTCAACTCCCATTCTCAAATATGTAAATTGAAGCTTAGATCTGTTGTGATGTACTCAAGATCATACAGTAAATGGTAGAGACTCAGATCAAATAGTTTCCCAGAGTGTCCTTTCCTTATATATTGTGTTTTCTTCAAGATTAGAGTAATCAAGGAAAACAATAGCTTTCAGTTTCATAGTAGATCTTTGAACACATATACACAAAATGTTTCTAATGAAATAATATCAGCTATCTTGAAATCTTTAACCCTGAAGGTATTTAAGCAAAAGTTGAATGACTACTTTGCAAGGAATGAATTAGGAGACTGACTCAGATTATCTCCAAAGTCCTTTTTTTCCCCTCTAAAAATCTATTATTTAGGAAGATAGATAAAGGCATAAATAATACTGCCTGCCTCAACTGCTTCTAACCATCCCATAATAGAATACATTTATATAGAACTATTTGTTCATTATATGAAACTTCATGCATATTGTCATATTATCTTCCAAACCACTTATGTAATAAGTGAGGCAAATTTAATTGCATTTTACAAACAAATCTCAGAGGAACGAAACAATTGGTTCAGGGTTACAATCTAATTTTTGGACAAGCTGGGTTTAAAACTTAGGACTTAAAACTCCAAATTATATTTTCTTTCCACTAATTCAAAGCTTCTTTCTGACTTTTCAACAACTCACCTATAAGCTTGGCATCATTTAAAACTGATCTGTGATGTCCAACAAAACTAATGTGATTTTTTTATTGTATTAGTAGAAGAACAGTGTTCAGAATGAGGAATCTTTTTGAAGGGCAAGAAAGAACCACTTATTTACTGGTCTTTCTAGTAATGTATGTCTATAGGAGAAATCAGTCAGTCAATAAATTTTTAATGACTTAATTTACTACTATGCTAAGTGCTTGATAACATTCCAGTATCATTTATTTAGAGATGCAAAAGACTTTAGAGGATACATAGTCCAATTGTTCATTTTTAAAAGATGTACAATGATTTGATTTGCTCAGGATCATATATAGCTGAGAAATATCTAAGGTGATATTTAATCCTAGTCATCTGACTCACAAGCCAGTTTTTTTCCCATGATGCCATGCTATATCATCATGGACAGTTTTGACTAGAAAATGAAGCAAGTGTTATTATTACAGGCAATAGTCCTGTTATATTCTGTTACAGTGAGACCACATTTAGTCTTATGGGGAATCAGAAAGTCAGATGAATATTCAGAAGTTGAATATTTACCTGGAGATACAGAAGTGTTTTATCTTTTTACTGTATCTACAGAACCTAACCTCATACAATAGGCATTCAATAAATGTTAGCTGGATGAATAAATGGTTTGGAGATTATCCTATATGAAGGAAAAATGAATAAACTGGGGATGCCAAGTTTTGAGAAAGGTGTACTGGGGGTATGGGAGACTTCTTCAAATTTTAAAAGATTGTTGCTTAAAAATGACTCATTCTGTTGGACTTCAGAAGGTAAAGTAGGAGCAAGAGGTGAAATTTTTAGAGTGGATAGTATAGACTTAATGTAAGTAAAACAAAATAAAACAAAACAAAAATTCTTAGCAACTAAAGTTGTCCAAAAGTGGAATGAATTGAGTTAAGAGATAGTGTCTTCCCCTTCTGAAAGGTTTGTTTTTGGACACCATAGAGAAATATCTTGTTCAGGAGACAGGAAATATGGCCACAGAGTTCCCATCTGACTCTGAGATTCTACCAGTCTAACTTTAGAATACTTAGGTTATGAAATGGGATTCCGGAGACACTCCATTTCCACTCATTCACATGTGAAGATGTAGACCTTTCAAATATAACCCATGCTTTCAGGGACCTCTTCATTATTCTTCCAAGTTTCTGAATTTTGTACAGAAGCTGGTGACTGTCACTCATTAAGAGCAGTCAGTTTAGAGAGGTTTTCAAGTCACCTGAAAAGCGTGAAGGAGATGTTGTGCCATCTTTAATAAGTGCTAAGGCACACTTAGTTTCTCAGTGTTCTCAGAAACTTAAGAGCTCACACACAAAAAGCACAAGCTTAATGTGTGAGTTATTTCTATTGTTAAATCATACCTGTGCGAATTTTCCCAAATATTTGCCTTCACAGCAAATCTTTAGTTTTGTGGATTTTACTTTCGAAAGAACTAAACTAGTCATCCATCAAGACCATCACCAGACCTGTGACTTAAGTATATTTCCATGGCATTAATATTTCAATAACCAGACCAATTTTTAATAACATAATAATGTCAAGAACACTCAAAGGTCACCTTGTCCAACCCTTCATACAGATGAGGAAACTAAGGCCTCTATATTTTTAAGTGAGGTTTCCAAGATTACAAAAGTAGTGGAAATCTGATCCTAGATTTAGTTATCTATAGGCCTTCTGACTTCTGAGGTAACACTTCATCCACTAAACCACACTACCTCTTAGACTAACAGACTTTTCCTATATTTGGTTATCAAAAACATTTAAAGATAAAAACAGTATCAATTTTTTATTCAAAATGGCATTGGGTAAAGCATCTACCATTTGTGTATAGAAAATGTTTTTTTTTTCTTAAGGTTTCTTATTAATTTTAAATTCAATGCAACACCTAGAGAATAAATGCTTAAGATACAATTTTACTTAAATTTCTTTTCTATAAGTCCCTACCCTATGATCTATAGAAAGATTACAGGAGATTTATGAACTTATATGATAAAAATGCCTTCCAACAAAATTTTAGTATTTTCTTTTAGTATTTTAAAAATATATTTTTGAGAAGGGGTCCATAGATCTCATCAGATTGCCTTACAGTCTATGACACAGAAAAGATAAAGAACCCCCAATCTATGATCATCAGCAACCTGATGGTTCACTAATGCAAATGGGATCATAAAACTGGGACTGTAAGATTATAATTTGTTATCAGTAAACATTTGATTTTATGCCTATCTTATATATCTATATACCTGTGGTTGCAGAAAAGTTTCTCAAGTGAAAAGGGATTGCAAGTGGAAATAGTTAGGATCCTCTGCTCTAATGAACTTTATATACTGAATTGTAAATTATCTTTGACAAGTGTTAGGTTTAATAAAGAGGTAGGTGGGTGCAATAGATAGAGAGCCAAGTCAGAGTCAGGAAAACTGATGTTCATGAATTTAAATCTGGCTTCAGGTATTATGATCCTGGGAAAGTCTCATAATCTATTTGCCTCAGTTTTTCTCATATATAAAATAATCTGATGAAGGAAATGGGCAAATCACTCCAATATCTTTGCCAAAAAAAAAATCCAAAAGGGGTCATGAAGAGTTGAACATGACTGGAACAACTGAACAAAGTTTAAAAGAAGTGGCATGCTAAGTCACGTGGATCTTATTTTCTCAGAGAAACAAGGACCACAAAGAATATCTCTCCTTTGTTGATATTTGATATTGAAAAGGAAAGGGGACATAAATCTCACATCAAAAACACACCTACCAGGCACACACTACCCAGTGTCTGACAATGAGCAGAATCAAATATTGTATCAGGTTTGCTGCCCTGGTCTCCTCAACTTTCACATTTCACTATAGGGTTCATAGCCAACTTGCATTTTTATTGTTATCTGGCAATATCTTATAGATTCCACTCCAACTATACAAGTCTTCAGGAAAAGCAAGTCAGTGTAAAATTTCACCAACTTCTGTTTATATGGAACGTCTTTTTTAGAAAAATCAGATGCAGATTTTGGCATTCCCATGACTAGTACCAATTTTCATTTTTTTCTTAGAAATTTAATTAAGGACTTCTGCCAAAGTAAATAAGTATGAAATGGATTTTCCATAGTAGTTGAGTTACTTAATGCAATTCAAGGAACTAAGAACATTGTAGGGGCCTAATACAAACTTATAGCCTCTTTTTTCCCAACTTGAACTGGGTGAAAATTTCATCAGTATCCAATTTGTGACCTACTAAGAAATTGATGATATCATCTTGGATTTTTTATGGTAACTTTATTTCAGCCAGCTCAAAATTATTTAGCATGCTTTGTATTATGATCCTTCACAATTCATTGACAATTTCTAGATTCCATCTTTTAAGCAATGCCAAATTCATCAACATTTCTTTTGTAACATGAAATAATAATTAGTCAAAATTTGAGAATTATATGCATGATCCACAGAACTCAGTATTAATTCCCATTTGTTCAAAAATTATTCTAACAACTAAATGACAAAATAAAAATGTCATCTTCAAATAACAGTCTTGAATTGCTTAGATCAGATACTGATAACCATACAAAATTCCATAAAATTATCATCCACACTATGTTAACTTATATGTTTCAAACTCTTGAGGAGAACATTTTCATTTGGAACTTTCACCAAGGAAGAATGCACGAATATTTCCTATATGTAACACTTTCTTTCTTAAATTATGAAAAAAAAAAGTGATGGAAGTTTCAGTGTTCTGAACTGCTTCAGATAATATGAAGATCCAAGATACTCTGACTAAAAAATGTTTTTTTCTGTCCAGTGGAAAAAAGAGAATCAATAAGTCAGGACTTGAACAATATTATTAAGTTATTTGAAAATGTATGAATTGCAAGATGGAAATTTTATTAATTATATAAATATTAAAAAGGGACAGAAGTAGCCAGCAGGTTAATAATGAATATTTCAAAAGCTAGCATTCAAAACTGATGCTTCTTAATTATGTTCATTTACAGATTTCTGAGGGAAAGGGTGCTAATGGGGCAAAAAATTTAAATACATAAAAGGAAATGAATCTAAGAGAAATGAGGAAGAAAAGCTGAAGGCAGAAGACGTAAGGAAAGTGTAAATACATACTTTGTGTAATACTATATCTTTGAAACATATTGACATAAAATATCCTTTTTGATACTTAGATTTTAAGAGGTAAATTATAACAATTTCAATAAAGTGTCAAGTGGCAAATAAATTGACATTTAATGTTTCTCAGGGACTTGCTATATTAAACTTTCTTGCCTAACTTTCATAACAAATCTTATCATGTTAGCCTCTCATAAATAATCATAAAGAAACTTCAATTGTCACAATAATTTTTTAGCAAATGTCTAATGGTGCAACTGTTTCTAAATTCCAAGAGTTTATTAAAGTTACTGGATAATTTTTTACATATGTCCAATATCATAATGATTTGGCAGTTCATTTTATCCACTTAACAAATTCATCTGGATGTTGAATTACATTAAAAGGAACCTGTTTTCCAGACCAGGGTCATTCCTACTTAGTTCTATTCTCATCAGGCCTCAACTAGAATAGTGTTATGTTCACTTTTGTGAATCACTATTTAAGAAAAATTTTGATAAAATGGAGAGTGACCAGAGGACTAAAACCAGGATAATTTAAGTCCATTTCATGGATTACTTAGAGAATCTGGTCATATTTAACAGAGAAAATTCAAGAAAATCATGAAAGCTTTTTTAAAGTATATGGCATGCTGTCATGTAAAAGAGATTTGTTTCATTTCATTCATCACCAGAAGACAGAACCAGACTCAATGCCAAGGGAAAACATCATCATCATTAACAACAATAACATCAATGAAAATACTACCAAGAATTAGAATTATTCAAAAAATATAAATATTTATTTATTCAGAAAAGTGGTTTGAGGTCTTCAAGCTAATTTTGAATATTCCCTTATCAGAAATGTTTTAGGACTAAAGATTGTCTGAGTTCAAGTAGATGACCTCCAAGGTTCCTTCCAAATATTAAACTCTGTGATTCTGTGACAAGAATAATTATATGCCTTTTATAGATCCCTGGATTTTCTTGTTAACTTAAATCATAAGCCAAAGGAGATTGAAGCTCTGCAAAGAGAATTTCCAAAGCATTCCCTTCTTATACTATATTTTTAGCTTTTTCCTTTTTAAGATTATGGGAGTGGGTTTGAATTTGTTTTTTCCTCTCAAGAAATCATTTGAAAGATTGATGGTATGCTGGTTAATGAATTCAACTAGATTAAAATGCCAAAATGGTAGAGAAAAAGAAGTAATTTTTCCCATGTAAAATAATTCAGAAATGCATTCAGTTGAATAAAGGGGTTATCAGTTGGATGATAAAAAAAAAAAAGAAAAATTGGTGGGCTCTTGATTGGTTACACTCTTGAAAGATATGCTAGATAGGCTAGAAAATGTTTAACAATTGACTCTCCAAAAGAAAAAAAGTATACCTACAATATACTTTATTTAATCTGCATTACTTACAATTTCTCTATCACTTTTTGAACTGTCTAGATAATCAACAAAACAAGAAAACAAGCCCTGATTTATAGCCTTTTATAATTTCTGAGCTACAAATATTCTCAGCGAAATTTTAACAATTTGATTTTTAACTATTAAGAGCTAGTTCCACTATAACATTTCAGGTCTCTAAGACAATTTTGAAATTGTCATTTTGAAATGTGAAAAAGGAATTCTTAGTTGCCTTTTTCTTATCAAAGAAAATCACTTGAAAGGGGAGTTGCTCAAACTATAGCTAGTAAGCTAGATCATTTGATAATCAAACCATTTCTTTATATTTGGAATAAAAAAGAATATTATATAATTTGATGATTGTGTTTCTCTCTTCTTTCTGTGTTTGTATCTTTATATCAGGTTTAAATGGAGGTTAGATCAAACCCACCTGAAAAAAACAATTTTTAAATTTTGAATGAGAACATTTACACCTTAGAAATTGACAAAAGTTACAGATCAAGGCTTGATTTTTTTAGGTATAGAATTAAGAAAATGATGAGAAGACAATATCAATAATGTGGATTAAACTTAATAGTATACTGAGTACTCCTCTCCCCAGAGAGCTAATTGTTAAACATTTTCCAATATATCCTAGTTGTGCGTGTGTGTGTGTGTGAATGTGTGTATACATGTAGATGCAAAGACATACATCAATGTAGAGAGAACCTACTGTAAAGTTCCTTTTACTACTGCAGATCAGCACTTCCTCCTCAACTTAGATTTTGGGGATATTGAAAAAGATAAGTGAGTTATACAAGGTTACATAGCAATTATGTGGAACTTGAATGCAGGTTTTGATGAAAAGAGCGAATTATTAGAAGTGGGACTTGCATTCTGAGACTTCCAAAAATTATTCCCTTTGGCCCATTTGGCATTTCCTCAAATACAACACTGGATCTCCTGATTTTCTATTTCACTGTTTCTGCCTTCCATAGCTGAAATTCCTTCTCTTTTACTTCCAGTTTTTAGCTTCTTGATTTCTTTCAAGACTCAATTCAAATTCCATCTTGTGCAGGAAGACCTTCCCAACTGCTAATGCCTTCTACTTTAATTGTCTTCCATTTACAATAAATACTTAATTCACTGATTGATTTGGTTTATTCACTCATTTATTATATCTATATCTATATCTATATCTATATATAAAACCTGTAGCATTTAGTACAGTACCTGACACATAGAAAGCTCTTAAGAAATGCTCCAGACAGATTTAATGTCTGACTGATGTGAACCTTTCTTTCTACTTATTCTAAATGACCTCTTAAAACTTGAATTCATCGAAGAGAATCCTATGTAGCCACATCATATTGCTTCCACCTACCTTCACAGAGGAAATAATTCAAAATTTTACTGTGAGAATCCATTTATTTGAAGAACATATTTGTTTCATCTTTTCCTTTATAGTCCAGTATATGGAAGAACAGTTTGACCTTTGTAAGACCAGTGAGAAGGCCTTCATTGAGGAGCTGGCAACATATTTCTCTTTAAACTATTAAGTCTGTGCACCAACAATCCATGAAATTTTCATAGCATTATTTAGAAAGGTAGACAAGGGTTAGGCATATATGCTAGCTGTTGCCAAATCTAAGTGTTGCTATATTTAACACCTATCACTTTTTATGAAATCTACATTCTTAAACTGTAGGTATACCACAGGAGATCTATCATGAGAGGAAAAACTCAGATGAATTTTTATATTACTAAAAATATTGCTTGTAACAGAAGAAGAAAATTTCCATCTCCTCAGAAGAGTAGAATAAAGAAAAATTATTGAGGCTAGATGCAACAATGTAGTAGTAACAATGAATTAGAACCAGAATTTGTAGATTCAAGAGTCAAATACTCTTCATTCTTCAAAGTATTTCTTCAAGGCCATATCTTAGAATTTGCAGAAATTGAGCTTGAAAAAATTGCATTATTGGCTCTGTGTTCAGAAGCAAATAGATGTAAAAATTAATCTAATACCTCTGTTAATAAGGCTCTACTAATAATGAACAGAAGTTAAAGAACTGTCTTTAACATTTCTCTGGGACATTTAACAATTCATATAAATAACAAAAACTTAAACTAGGCACCAAGGCTAACTAAGTTAAGTATGAGTTGGTCTCTGGGAATTCTCCCTGGATGGTGTGGGGATCCTGTGGAAAGAATCAAAGTAGTTAACATACCTTGGTTTGAACCCTACTTTTGCTACTTACTCTCTGTGCTCTATGGTTAGAGTACATCTTCCTCATCACCAAAAGAGAGATTTATTGGAGATGATTTTAAGGGCATTTCAAGGTCTAACTATATGATTATTTTAACAGCAACTATATAGGTCACAATGAGAGATTTTGATAATATCAGCTAATCAATAATTTGCATGAAAAAAAGCCAAAAGGGATTGAGACAACTTCCTGATCTTAACTAACTTGAGAATTTAGTTTCTTTCTCTTATATCTTATCAAAGAAAGTGATTTTAGTCTTAGATCTAGATATGATATCTATTCTCATATAGTAGTATTTTGTCATCCAGTGGCATTCAATCAATTTATAAATAATATTGCCACATGTCTTAAAAAATGCATCATAATTAAAAACACAATAACAGCAGGAAATTTGAAAAAGTATTATGAAAGATACTTTGGTGCAATAATCTTATCATATTTTGTTTTATATACTTGTTTTCAACTAGCAAAGTGCCTTACATTTAACAGACACTTGTAAAAATATCTGTTGCATGATGAAGAAATAACACAGGTACTCCAGACTTTATCACTAAGATGCTGAACTATAAGGTCTATTTCCTAAGTCTTTGTAAATGTTTTATAAGAACCAAGTGGTAGACTAAAATAAACTGTTTTTATAAGAGTTTTGTTTTCATCTTAGTGGGACATATTTTTTCTGCTGTACCTCATGTCATGTGAAATGAAGACAGTCATTCCAAATCCAGGATTTTACCCTTGTTCTCACTTCTGATTTTATAATATGGTCTCTGACCATTCCTAAGATTAAATTATCTTATCTTTACTTCTAGGTCTTCTCTTGTAACCTTAGGTTGCCTCTGGGTATTCATACATGTTTTCTTCTTTCATGGAATATCATGGTAAACACAGTCCTTGTTCAGATAAGATGATCTTTTCTTTATGAGGTTGTTATTTTTCACCAAAGGAACAGGTTTCCTTCCCTCATCAGAGTGATTCTTAATGATATCTTTTCATTTATTTTTCTAGGGCAAGATTCCCTCTCATTCATCAAATGCTTATTTTAATCTCCATCTCTCTCTCTCTCTCGCTCTCTCTCTCTCTCTCTCTCTCTCTCTCTCTCTCTCTCTCTCTCTTTCTCTCTCTCTCTGTCTCTCTCTCTCTCTGTCTCTCTCTCTGTCTCTCTCTCTGTCTCTCTCTCTCTCTCTCTCTGTCTTTCTCTCTCTCTCTCTGTCTTTCTCTCTCTCTCTCTGTCTCTCTCTCTGTGTCTCTCTCTCTGTCTCTGTCTCTCTCTCTGTCTCTCTCTCTCTCTCTCTCTCTCTCTCTCTCTCTCTCTCTCTCACACACACACACACACACACACACACACACACACACACACACACAATATAAGAGTATGTTGTCATCTTCTTTCTATTTTTCACCTTTCTGGAGCTCTATAATATTACACTATTTCTTTCTTCTCTATCTATTCCCATAATTATTCTCTTATAAGTGAAAACTGAATTGTATCACTTTATCTTTTCCTTCTCTTGATTATTTAATATTTTCTTAAATCTTTTTGGTTTTTGATGATCACTCTTCATTTCTTCTTTTGTTACTCAGTACAATTTCTTTTATAAATTGTTCAATAGGTAGGCAGAGTCAAGATGGAAGAGTAAAGGTAGAGACCTGCTCAAAATCTCCCCCAAACTTTTCCTAATACTTTAAAATAATGACTCTATACCAATTCTAGAGCAACAGAATACACAAGAAAATAGAGTGAAACAATTTTCCATCTCAGAACAACTGAAAGGTCAACAGGAAAGGTCTATTGCACTAGGGTGAGAATGAAGTGCAGAGCAGTGCATGCCATGCTAGCATAGTCTTGACCTCAGCAAAAAAGGAACAGGTCTTGGGAGGCATGAATCAGCAGTGATAGCAGTTGCTTCTGGAGCTCTAAACCCATAGATAATAAGGAGATCAAACAATTAGTCAGAAGGAGATTACAGATGTTTCTTTGATAAAACTGAAGAAGGACTCATTCTTTTGCCCATATTCAAATCTAGGTTGCAGAAAGGTAGACAAAAAATTGGGAAGAAAAATGAGAGTGATGTAAGAAAATCATGAAAAACAGTCAACAACTTGGTAAAAGAGATACAAAAAAATTAAAGAAAATAAAATCTTAAAAAGCAAATTAACCTGAATGTTAAAGGAAGTACAAAAAACCAAGGAGGTGAAAAATACCTTAAAAAACAGAATCGGCCAAATGAAAAGAGGCACAAAAATTCACTGAAGAAAACATACACACACACACACACACACACACACACACACACACACACACACACACACATCCTTAAAAACTAGAATTGGTCACATTGCAAAAGAATACACTAAAGAAAACAATTCCTTTAAAAATGAAACTCACTGAAGAAATTAATTCCTGAAAAATTAGAATTGAGCAAATGGAACCTATTGACTTTATGAGAACTCAAGAAACAATAAAACAAAATCAAAACTATTAAAAATAGAAGACAATGTGAAATATCTCATTTGCAAAACAATTGACTTGGAAAATTACTTGCTCCCTTTCCAGAGTGAACACCCCTTAGAAAGGCTTGACTCCTGCTGGGAGTTCTTTGTCCTATTGTTATGGAAGTCCTTTTGGCTGCTTCTTCATGCTTCCATTCCTTTATGTTTCTGAACATAATCATAAGTCTTTCTTCCAGTGTGAGGTAGGAATATGGCCCAGACAGATTATTGGCATACTGATACTAGACAGAACCTAAATTAAATCTGGAGGCTGAAACACAAGTTTGAAAATTGTTAGCACTACCATATATATATATATATATATATATATATATATATATATATATATATTTCCATTTTCCAAAGAGAGCCATAGTCAGGATAACATAAGATTTAACAGCTTCTATTAAAAGAGGGGGCTTGAAATATGATATTACAGAAGGTATAGGAGCTAGGAGAGTAACGAATAATCATACTTACAACAAAACTGAGGAAAAATGAATATCTAGTGAAATAAAGGATTTTGTAGATTTTTTTTTTGAGAAAACCAAGCATAATAGAAAATTTGACTTTAAAATACAAGACTCTAGAGAAGCATAAAAAGATGAACAGGAAAGGGAAATCATAAGGGGCATAATAAGGCTAAACTATTTACATTGGAAGATGACAGTTGTAATTCATAATATATTTCTCATTATTATAAGGGAAATTAGGAGTATATATAGACAGAAATCACAGGTATTAGTTGAATGTGAAAGAGTAATAGTTAAAAATAAATTAAGGGATAATAGAGGACAATACATAATGGAATAAATTTTCACACACAAAAGAAGCAATAAAAATTTATAGTAGGGGAGGATGAAGATGAGTACATGAAATTATTCTGAGATTATTTCAGAGAGAATTGGGTATAGAATTCACTTAGTTGGGTTTAGAAATCTAACATATTAGTGAATGGGGGTGTAGGTGTCTAATAGAATAGAGGACAGATGGGGGAGAGTGGCCAGAAACAAAATACTTTTGAGGAGAGACAGAATACAAGTAGAGGGAAAAGATAAGAGTCATTCCCCAATTGATAAACGATCAAAAGATATGAACAATTTTCAGTTGAAGTAATCATAAGTAGGTATAGCCATATGAAAAAAAAATTCTCTAAATTCACTTTTGATTAGAGAAATGCAAATTAAAGCAATTCTAAAGTACTGCCAGATACCTATTAAATAGGCTAATAGGATAGAAAAGTAAAATAACAAAAGTTAAAGGGGCTGTGGGAAAAAAAATGAAACTGTAATCTGATGTTGGTGGGATTGTGAACTGATTCAATCCTTCTGTAGAACAATTTGGAACTATGCCCAAAAGACTATAAAATTATGCATATAACTTTGATCTAACAATACCACTACTAGGATAACTCTAAAGGAACTTTGATGAAAAAGCCCACCCAGAGAAACAACTGATGGTATCTGAATGCAAGTTGAAGCATACTTAACAAACAAAGCAAAACAAAACAAACAAACAAACAAAAAACTACCTTCCTTTATTTTTATTGAGGGTTTTTTTTTCTCCTTTTTTTTTTTTTTTGGTTTGTGTGTGTGTGAGTGTGTGTGTGTGTGTGTTTGCTGAGGCAATTGGAAGTAAGTAATTTGCCCCGGGGTCACACAGCAAGAAGTATAAAGTGTCTAAAACCAGATTTTAACCCAGGTCCTCTGACTTCAGGACTGGTGCTCTATCCATTGCACTACCTAGATGTCCCTAGGTTTGTGTTTTCTTTTACAACATAACTAATATGGTAATGCTTTGCAAGATGACACACATATAACCTATATTAAATTACTTGTATTCTCAAGGAGGGTGAGAGGCTAGGGAGGGAGAGAGGGAAAGAATCTTAAACTCAAAGTTTTAATACCAATTTGTTAAAAAAAATGTTTTTACATATAGCTGGGGGAAAATAAAATACTAAAACAAAAAATTGTCTGATAAACATGAGAAAATTGATTTCATTAGTAGTTACTTACTTAGCTTTTTTTATGTTTCTCTTCTTTGGATTATTTTTACAGTCAAACATTTAGTTTGTCTCCATTTCTCCCCTTTCAGAAATGTTTCAAATGCCTTTCTTTTGTTGAAGTTTCATTTTTATTTTCATTTATGACTAAGGTTTGTTTTTATTATTGTCTCAAGAGTGTAGAATATTTTATGTTGCTATAAAAATGAGCCATGTTGTTTTCCAGGTTAATCTATTACATTATTTTTTTTTTTTTAACATTTCTTATGACTTTGAAGCAAAACTAATATTAAAACTGCTTTTCTTTCATAGCTGAAGTCATTTCTCTTGGTTACATTTTTCTTTTGTTTCTTTTTTAAGAAAATTATTTTGTTGTTCTGGAGACTTATGATAATTAAGTTGTCTTGTCTTCAAGGTCATATCAAATAACATAAAATTTATGCATTCCTTAAATTTTTGCTTTTTAATGCTTTTCTGCAAAATTTCTTCCACTTTGGTGTTTTGGAAATTCAAACTTTTATTCTATATTTTAGAGTTTTTACTTTTTAGAGAGTTTTTTTCCATCATGTACTCCAAGTTTAAATTTATTTTTGTACTTTCAAATTCCACATTGAAAACTATTTCTGAGCTAATTTCCATTCTATTATTTTTTTTTCCCTTAGAAAAGTGTGTGTGTGTGTGTGTGTGTGTGTGTGTGTGTGTGTGTGTGTGTGTGTATGCTGAGTTACTCTGGAGTTCTTTTAAAATAACATCTACATCCAATAGTGTTATAAATTCTTAAGTATGTATCCGGAATTTGGGGTTTATTGGGTTTTTTGTATTATATATTTTCAATGTATTATGGCCTCACTTTGATTATTTTTTGTTCTTTTTCTGCTGTTTACATGAATTTTTTGGTTTATTGTTTTATATATAGACTTTTTCTCTTAGATTTTTCTTCAACTTTTTGTTTCTGTGTTCTTACTTACTGATTTCTGATTTCATTTTTTTCCCCCTTGGAATGCTGCACAAACACCTTGAAGTTGAATACTTTCTTTCTTTTTCCAATCTGAGGTGTTGGGAAATGTTGAGGAATGACTAGTACTCATTCCAGGGTGAACTCCTCTTAGAAAGCTGGATTTCTTGTTCTTTGTTCTACTATTATGGAAGATTCTTTGGTTATTTCTTCATGCTGACATTCATTTGTGTGTCTGAACATAATCAGTGTCTTTCTCCTAATGTGAGAGGAATATGGATCAGACAGAATCACCAGCAAATAGATACTAGACAAGACCCATATTAAATCAGAAGCCAAGGCACAAAGTTGTAAAATTGTTAGCACTGTCATTTAATTTTGTATATGTCTAGTATATAATTCCATTTTCGAAAGTTTTCAGGTTAGAGAGGTTTACAGAAACTAAGTATTTTGTCATCATATTAATCACATCATCTCTAAATAAAACTGTTTAGTAATTTTTTTTGTTGTCATTCAAGATTATTTGAACAGTTTGCAATTTTCATGTGGAAGAGTGAAGGATGCAGAAATATCCTACAATTCTCATAATTTCCCTACTTAATTGTAACCGTCTACCTGCTCTGAAAGATAGTTTGATTTTTTTTAAAGAAAGGTATAGAAATAGAAAGTGGTCGCAGGGATATAGAGAGTCAATCTACAAATTGGAAAGACCATTCAAGGAAATACCAGTTTAAGATATCAGGAACCCTGGTTTAATATTCCAGTTCTTGCTATCACTAACTCATTGTATGACTTTGGACAATGCATTTTAATTCTATAAGCCTGGTTATCTCATTGGTGAAATGAGTAAGTTGCGTTATAATGAATTCTAATGACTGTTACAGCTCTTGAAATCTGTGAAGCAATTCATAAAATGTCATTATAATCTGTAATATGAAGAACAAGAGATGTACTTCAACCAACATTTAAAAATGAAGTGTATTTTTTTAAATGAAGCTACCTCATGAAGGACTTCCAGAAATGTATCCTTTTTCATTAGACTTTGTTGTTAGTCAATCATTTGCTTGCTGTACTCTATTGATGGAATATTCAGCAAATAATCAATTTTCAATTTAAGGAAGTAACAACTAACAAAAAAGTGTTCTTGGATCATTCCATGAGACAGAATACTTTATATCCATATGGCAGCTTGTGTATCCATATGGCTTCATGAATTAGAAGGGTATATTTGTCAAAATATTCAATCAATTGGAGCTCTTATAGTTGATAATGTTATATGCATAAAGCATTCACTAACTCTGACTTTGTGGGAAAAGTCAAAGTAACAAATGCCAGCCTGAAGAAAATCTTAGTGAGTTTATATTCAGATAGGAGAAAAAAAGGAGAGTTGAACTACTGTAATTTAATCTCAGCAGTATGAATGATATGGACTCTCAGTTGTACTGACCCAGATATGAGTCAAAGCATAGTGCAGTCAGAGCTATACCAATAACAATAGGGTGGAAAGGTGGGGATATTCAATCTTTTTTTCATTTCCATTGGAATAATATCAGTATTCCAACAATATATAAAGCAATATTCTTGAAGAAACTTGATACATGGAAGTTTAATATCTCCAAAGGATTTCAGAACTGTTCTGAATTTCCTCATCCACATCTGTCCTTTCCCCAATCTTGTCCTTATTGTAAATCATAACTCTTAGCTAATTCTGTTTTTGCAGCCCGTAAACCATTTAGATATAGCTGATTCACAATTTTTTTTTGTAAATTAGACTTTCCATATTAAAAAAAAATTAAGGAGAATTGCTAACAGAATGAAATAGCATTAGAAGCATTTTGTATATTTATGTGTTGTGATCCAGAGAGGCATCCTGACTCATGATTTTTGGTGAAGGTATAGAGGAAAATAGATCAAGACAAGAAATACTTTCCAGGTAACAATGCATGGGCAATTTTTCAACATTGACCCTTTCAAAACCTTCTGTTGAAAATTTTTCCCTCCTTCCCCCCACCAACTCCCCTAGATGGCAGGTAGTCCAAAACATGCTAAATATGTTAATATATATGTTAAATCCAATATATGTGTACATATTTATACAGTTATCTTGCTGCCCAAGAAAAATCAGATCTAGAAAGAAAGAAAAAAACAGAGAAGGAAAAGAAAAATGCAAGAAACAGTAACTGAAAGAGTAAAAATGCTATGTTGTGGTCCACACTCAGTTTCCTTAGTCCTTTCTCTGGGTATAGATGACTCTCTTCATGACTGAACAATTGGAACCATTTTGAATATCATTATAGAAGAAAGCCATGTCCATCAGAATTGATCATTGTATAGACCTTTTGTTGCCATGTATACTGATCTTCTGGTTCTGTTCATTTCACTTAGCATCAGTTCATGTAAGTCTCTCCAGGCCTCTCTGAAATCATCCTGCTGGTCATTTCTTACAGAAAAATAACCATACCATAACATCCATATACCATAATTTCTTCAATCATTCTCCAATTGATGGGCATACATTCAGTTTCCACTTTCTAGCCACTACAAAAAAGGATACGACAAATGTTTTTGTACATGTTGGTCTCTTTCCCTCCCTTAAGATCTCTTTGGGATATAAGCCCAGTAGTAACACTGCTGGATCAAAGAGTATGCATAATTTTATACCTTTTTGAGCATAATTCCAAACTGTTGTCCAGAATGACTGGATTCATTCACAGTTCCACCAACAATGTAACAGTGTCCCAGTTTTCCCACATTCCTCTCCAACACTGGTCATTATTTTTTCCTGTCATTTTAGCCAATCTTAGAGGTGTGTAGTGCTATCTCAGAGTTGTCTTAATATAACTTAATATAATCAAAAGAATCTATTTTGTGATCAATAACGATCTCTAGTTCTTCTTTGGTCACAAATTCTTTCCTCCTCCACAGATCTGAGAGGTAAACTATCTTTCTATGTTCTTCTATTTTGTTTATAATATCATTCTTTGTCTAGATCATGAACCCATTTTGACCTTATCTTGGTATACAGTGTTAAGTGTGGATCAATGTCTAGTTTCTGCCATATTAGTTTCCAATTTTTCCAGCAATTTTTGTCAAATAGTGAATTCTTTTCCCAAAAGCTAGGGTTTTGGGGTTTTTCAAACACTAGATTGCTATAGTTATTGACTATTTTGTCTTGTGAAACTAACCTATTCCACTAATAAACTACTTTTTGTCTTAATCAGTATCAAATGGTTTTGCTGACTGCTGCTTTATAATATAGTTTTAGATCTGGTATAGCTAGACCAACTTCATTTGATTTTTTTTTTCATAAGTTCCCTTGAAATTCTTGACATTTTGTTCTTCCAGATGAATTTTGTTGTTATTTTTTCTAGGTCAGTAAAATAGTTTCTTGAGAGTTTGATTGGTATAGCATTAAATAAATAGATTAGATTAGGTAGTAATGTCATTTTTTTATTATATTTGCTCAACCTATCCAAGAGCACTTGATATTTTTCCAGTCGTTTAGAAACTTTTATTGTGAAAGGTAGCATTTCTTTTCTTTTCTTTTTTTTTTTTCCCTGAGGCTGGGGTTAAGTGACTTGCTTAGGGTCACACAACTAGGAAGTGTTAAGTGTCTGAGACCAGATTTGAACTTGAGTCCTCCTGAATTCAAGGCTAATGCTCTATCCACTGCGCCACCTAGCTGCCCCCAAAGCTAGCATTTCTAATACAATATTGAATTATAATGGTGATATTGGGCAACCTTGTTTTATCCCTGACCTTATTGGGAATGGTTTCAGTTTAACCCTATTACATATGATGCTTATTGATGGTTTTAAATAGATGCTACTTACTGTTTTAAGGAAAAGTCCATTTATTCCAATACTCATTAGTGTTTTTAATAGGAATGGGGCTGGATTTTATCACATGCTTTTTCTGCATCTATTGAGATAATTATACATATATATATATATATATATATATATATATATATATATTTAATTTGGTTATTGATATAGTCCATTATGCTAATAGTTTTCTTAATATTGAACCAGCACTAAATTCCTGAAATAATTCCTACTTGGTTATGGTGTAACCTCTTTGCTAATATTTTATTTAAGATTTTTGCATCAATATTCATTAGGGAGATTGGTCCATAATTTTCTTTCTCTGTTTTTGTCCTACAAGGTTTATGCATCTATACCACGTCTGTATTATAAATTAGATTTTCTTCTTTCCTTTTTCTTATCAAATTTACTAAAGGTTTATCTATTTTGTTGTTTTTTTTTTCATAAAACCAACTCTAATTTTTACTTATTAATTCAATAATTTTTTTTTACTTTCAATTTTATTGATCTCTCCTTTTATTTTTAGAATTTCAAGTTTGACATTTGATTAAGGGGTTTACATTTGATCTTTTTCTAGCTTTTTTAGTGGCAAGCTCAATTCATTGATCTTAATGATCTAGTTTATGCAAGCTAGAGATCTAAAAGTATGTAGAGATATAAAATTTCCCCTTATTACTGCTTTGGTTGCATCCCACAAATTTTGATATGTTGTCTCATTATTGTCATTCTCTTGGATATAATTATTAATTGTGTCTATGATTTGCTGTTTCACTCATTCATTCTTTAAGATCAGATTATTTAGTCTCCAATTATTTTTTGGTTTATTTTCTCCTTGCTTTTTATTGAATGTAACTTTTATTGTATTGTGATCTGAAAATGCATTTATTGTTTCTGCCTTTCTGCATTTGATTTTGAGGTCTTTATGTCCTAATATATGGTCAATTTTTGTATAGGTTCCATGAACTGCTGACAAGAAAATGTACTCCTTTCTGTCTCCATTCAGTTTTCTCCAATGATCTATCATACCTAACTTTTCTAATATTCTATTTACCTCTTTAAGTTATTTCTTATTTATTTTGTAATTTGATTTATCTAGTTCTGAGAGAGCAACGTTGAGATCTCCCACTATTATAGTTTTGCTGTTATTTCTTCTTGCAGCTCTCTTAACTTCTTTTTTTTAGGAATTTCCATGTTATACCACTTGGTGAATATATATATTTAGCACTGATATTGCTTCATTATCTATGTTTCATTATCTTTAGCAAGATATAGTTTCCTTCCTTATCTCTTAATTATATTAATTTTTTGTTTTGCTTGACCTGAGATTAGGAAAGCTAACCCTGCTTTTTTTTTTTTTTTAATTTCACCTGAAGCATAATAGATTCTGCTCCAACCTTGTACCTTTATTCTGTGTGTATCACTCTGCTTTAAATGTGTTTTTTGTAAACAACATATTGTGGGATTCTGGCTTTTAATCCAGTCTGCTATCCAGTTCCACTTTATAGGAGAGTTCACCCCATTCACATTTATGGTTAAAACTACTAATTCTGTATTTCCTGCCATATATCCCCAGATTATACTTTTCTCTTTCCTTTTCCCCTTTCTCCCCTCCCCAGTGTTTAACTTATGGCCACCACTTGCCTCAAGTAGTCCTCCCTTGTTAGAATCCCATCCTTTTAGAATCTCTCCCCCTTTTTTATGCATTTCCCCCACTATTTCTGTATCCCCTTCTATTTATCCTACCCCTTCCCTTTTCATCTGTCCTCTCCCACTTTTCAATAAGGTGAGAAAATTTTCTCTGTAAACCAAATATGTCTAGTTTTTTTTTCTTTCAGCCAAATCTAACAAGAGTAAGATTCACACAATGTTCATCCCTCTCCCTTCTTTCCCTCAAATATAATAGGTTCCTTTGCCTCTTTGTGAGATATAATTTCCCTCTTTTACCTGCATTTTTCCCTTTTTCTGGTACAATCTCCTTTCCACCTCTAGTTCCTTTTTTATATTGTACCAGTAAAATCAAATTATACATGCACTCTCTTTATATACCATATCAGAAATACAGTTCTTAAGAGTGTTTTTTGCCTTTTTATGTTTCTCTTGAGTCCTGTAATTGGATAAAATTTTTTGTTCAGCTCTGGTCTTTTCATCAGAAATAAGTGGAATTCACCTCTTTCATTGAATGCCCATCTTCTTCCCTGGAAGAAAATGCTCAGTTCAGTGGGGTAGTTTATTCTTGGCTGCATTCCAAGTTCCTTTTTTTATTTTTGGAATATCAGATTCCAAGTCCTTTGATCCTTTAAGGTGGAAGTTGCTAAGTTCTGAATAATCCTTATCATGGCTCCTCAGTATTTGAATTATTTTTTTTTCCTGGCTGCTTGTAATATTTTTTTACTTTGTCCAATAGTTCTGAAATTTAGCCATGATATTCCTTAGAGTTTTAATTTTGGAGTCTCTTTCAGAAGGTGTTCAGTGAATTCTTTCAATGGTTATTTTATCTTCTGATTCTATAACATCTGGACAGTTCTCTTTGATGATTTCCTGAAAAATAGTGATCTTTTTTTCATCACGGTTTTCAGGAAGTCCAATAATTCTTAAATTGTCTCTCCTATATCTATTTTCCAGGTCAGTGGTTTCTCCAAGTAAGTATTTTACATTTTTTTCTACTTTTTCATTTTTTTTGGCTTTGCTTGACTGATTTTTATGTCTCATTGAGTCGTTCATTTCCATTTGTTCAGTTCTGATTTTTAGTGAATTATTTTCATTTACATTTTTTACTTCTTTTTGTTTTTGTCCAATTTAATTTTTAAATGAGTTGTTTTGTTCTATGGAATTTTTTTTCCATTTCACAAATTTTGTTTTTTAAGGAGTTAATTTCTTTTTCCATTTCACAAGTTCTGTTTTCCTGAGAGTTATTTATATTTTCCATTTCACAAATTCTGTATTTCAGGGAGTTGTTTTTTCCCCCATTTTGTCAAATCTATCTTTTAATGAGCTATATGCTTTTTCCAAATCCACTTGCAAAATTTTCCTTTCCTTTCTCCATTTTTCTTCTACCTCTTTTTTGAGATCCTTTTTAATTTTTTCTAGGAGAGCTTGGTGTGATGTGGACCAGGTTATACCAACTTTTGGGATTTCATCTGGAGACAATCTGCTTTTAGTCTTCTCAGGGTTTGAAATTTGTTCTTCTCTTTCACCATAGAAGCTATCAATGGTTAGAGTTTTCTATGCCTTTTTACTCATTAAAAAAAAAAAAGTTAGGCTCTATTTCTAGGGCAAGGGAGGTTTTCCAAGCTTCCTGCATAGGTGGCAACAAAGCAACCAAATCTCCCCTGAGTCCATGCTAACTTACTCCTGCTGCTGGGTGGGTATGGCAGGTCCTGTGAGACTCTGGCATTTCAGGGTTCGCTATTTACCTTTTGTGTTTGTGTTGAATATTTTATAGCTTCTCTGCCAATCTACTGGATTGCAGCCAGGGCAGAGCTACCAACACTGGTGTAGATCCTTCACCATACATTCTCTGCTGTGAGGAGTCTGCACGACCCTAGGTCTGCACAGCATGTGCTGTTCTCAGTGCTCTGCTTGTCTGCCTGTGCCTGGCCACCTCTTCCTGTGCCCCAGAGAAGCTTCGAAATATCTTCTGCTGGTAATCTGTGGTACTCCCAATATTCATAGATTTCTGCCAGTCCAGAGCTAATTAAGAGGCTGGATTTTGTGATTAGTGTGTGTATTGTAGGAGAAGGTTGAAAAGAAATATGTGTCCTCTTTGTCATCTTGACTCTGTCCCTACTACACCTTAATTAAAACAAAAAAAATGAGTAAAAAAGTAAAGAGAACTCTGACACTAGACAACTTTTGTGGTGAAAGAGAAGAAGAACATATATCAAACCCTGAGAAGACTAAAGGGAGATTGTCTCCAGATGAAGACCTAAAAGGTGATATAACCTGGTCCCCACACAAGGTTCTCCTAAAAGAAATTTAAAAGTATCTTAAAATAGAGCTAGAAGAAAAATGGGGAAAGGAAATGAAAACTTTGCAAGAGGGTTTGGAAAAGGCATATAAATCATTAAAAGATAGATCTGATAAAATGAAAAAGGAAAAAAAAACTCCCAGAAAAACAGAATTTGTGAAACAGAAAAAGAAAAGGACTCCTTAAAAAACAGAATTTGTGAAATGGAAAAAAATTCATAGAACAAAATAACTCATTTAAAAATTCAATTGGACACATACAAAAAAAAGTAAAAAAAAATAAATGAAGAAAATAATTCACTATAATTCAGAACTGAACAAATGGAAATGAATGACTCAACGAGATAACAAAAATCAGTCAAGCAAACAAAAAAATTTAAAAATAGAAACAAACGCAAAATACCTATTTTGGATAACAAGAAACCTGGAAAATAGATCTAGGAGAGACAATCTAAGGATTATTGGACTCTCTGAAATCCATGATGAAAAAAAAGGGCCTAGACACAATTTTTCAGGAAATCATCAAAGAGAACTGCCTGGATGTCATAGAATCTGAAGGTAAAATGTCTATTGAAAGAATTCCCCGAATACCTCCTGAAATAGACCCAAAAATTAAAACTTCAAGAATTATTGTGGCTAAGTTTCAGAACTATTGGGCCAAGAAAAAATATTACATCAAAAAAGAAACAATTCAAATACCGAGGTGCCACAAAAAGGAATACTCAGGACCTCGCACCTTCCATTTTAAAGGATCAGAGGTCCTGGAATCTGATATTCCAAAAGGCAACAGAACTTGGAATGCAGCCAACAATAAATTACCCTGCTAAACTGAACATTTCCTTTCAGGGAGGAAGATGGACATTCAATGAAACAGGTAAATTCCATTTATTTCTGATGAAAAGACCAGAGCTGAACAAAAAATTTAACTTTCAAATATAGAACTCAAGAGAAGCATAAAAAGTAATAGGAAAAGAATGCTTTAGAACTCTGTCTCTGTTATGGATATACAGAGAAAATGCATGTGTAATTTGATTTTACTATTATAATATAAAGAAGAAACTGAAAGTGGAAAGGAGATTATAACCAAAAAAGGGGAAAGTGGAGGTAAAATGAGAGAATTTATATCTCATGACGAGGCAAAGAAAACCTATTATAATTCAGGGGGGAAAAGGAGGGGGATGAACATTGTGTGAATCTTAGTCTCATCAGATTTGGCTCAGAGAAAGAATATTAGACATATTACATTTCACCGATAAACTTCTTTTGCCTATTAGAAAAGTGAAAGAGAGGGGGCAGCTAGGTGGCACAGTGGATAGAGCACCAGCCTTGAATTCAGGAGGACCCGAGTTCAAATCTGGTCTCAGACACTTAACACTTCCTAGCTGTGTGACTCTGGGCAAGTCACTTAACCCCAGCCTCAGGAAAAAAAGAAAAAAAAAAAAAGAAAAGAAAAGGGGAAGGGGAAAAAGAAAGAATAGGCTAAATAGAAGGGAAAACAGAAATAGTAGGGGAAAGGTATAAGAAAGGAAGGAGGGACTCTAAAGGAGGACTGCTTGAGGTAAGATGTGCTCATAATTAAAATACTGGGGAAGAAAGAAAGGGGAAAAGGAAAGAGAACAGTATAATTTGGAGTTAATAAGATGGCAGGAAATACAGAATTAGAAGTTTTAAGTGCAAATGTGAATTGGGTGAATTCTCACAATATTAGCCTGGATTAAAAGTCAGAATCCTATAATATGGTGTTTGCAAGAAACACGTTTAAAGCAGAGCAATACAAACAGAGTAAAGGTAATTAAGGCTGGAGCAGAATCTATTATGCTTCAGGTAAAGAAAAAAAAAAAAAAAAAAAAAAAAAGCAGGGTTAGCTATCCTAATCTCAAGCAAAAGTAAAAACTGAGCTAATTAAAAGAGATAAGGAAGGAAACTATATCTTGCTAAAGGATACTATAGATAATGAAGCAATATCAATATTAAACATACATGCACCAAGTGATATAGCATCTAAATTCCTAAAGGAAAAGTAAAGAGAGTTGCAGAATGCCAGATCTAAAACTTTTATTAAGCAGACATTGTCAAAACAATTTCATACTGCCTAAGAAATAGATAAGTTGATCACTAGGTTAGATTTACAGAATAAATTAGTCAATGACTATAGCAATCTAATATTTAACAAACCCAAAGGCTCCAGTTTTTGGAATAAGAATTCACTATTTAACACAAACTGCTGGGATATTTGGAAACTAGTATGGCAGAAACTAGCTATAGACCCACACCTAACACCACGTACCAAGATAAGGTTGAAATGGGTTCGTGGTCTAGATATAAAGAATGATACTACAAACAAATAAGAAGATCATAGGATAGTTTATCTTTCAGACCAGTAGAACAGGAAGGAATTTGTGACCAAAGAAGAACTAGATGTCATTATTGATAACAAAATAAATAATCTTGGTTATATTAAGTTAAAATTTTTTTGTACAAACAAAGCTAATGCAGACAAGATTAGAAGGGAAGCAATAAACTGGGAAAAGATTTTATATCCAAAGTATCTGATAAAGATCTTATTTCTAAAATATATAGATAATTGATTCAAAATTTTAATAGTTCAAGCCATTCTCTAATTGATAAATGGTCAAAGGATATGAACAGATAATTTTCAGATGAAGAAATTGAAACTATTTGTAGTCACATAAAAAGGTGCTCCAAAGCACTATTGATCAAAGAAATGCAAATTAAGACATCACTGAGATACTACTACACACCTGTCAGATTGGTTAAGATGGTAGGAAAAGATAATGACAAATGTTGGAGGGCATGTGGGAAAACTGTGACACTGATACATTCTTGGAGGACTATGAATGGATCCAAACATTCTGGAGAGCAGTTTGGAACTATGCTCAAAAAATTATGAAACTCTGCATACCGTTTGATCCAGTAGTATTTCTACTGGGCTTATATCCCAAAGAGATCTTAAAGGAGGGAAAGGGACTCACATGTGCAAAAATGTTTGTGGTAGCCCTTTTTGTCGTGGCTAGAATCTGGAAATTTAATGGATACCTGTGATATTTTCTCTAAAATGTAATGTTCTCTTTTGAGGTTTCTAGCTTATAAACTCCACACTGACTACAAACCAATCATTATATCACTAGGAAACCATTATTTGTTGTAGGATTGATTAGATCAATACTAAACTAGATTTAACCATTGTTTCCTCAATTCCACTTAATACCTTGTTTCAAGTTCTGGCCTATAACATCTCCTTGTAGGTTTAAATCAATCATACTGAACTATGCTAAATTAAATAACTATTGTCTGTCTCAATTCCACTGATTTAGTACCTTGTAAAAATCCTTTGTTTCAAGTTCAGAGTTTTGGCCCATAACAGATGCCCATTAATTGGAAAATGGCTGAATAAATTATGGTATATGAATGTTAATGGAATATTATTTTTCTGTAAGAAATGACCAGCAGAGAGACCTGGAGAGACTTATATGAACTGATGCTAAGTGAAATGAGTAGAACCAGGGATCATTACACATGACAACAACAAGTCTATATGATGATAAATTCTGATACATGGGGATCTCTTCTACAATGATACAATTCAAATCAGTTCCAATTGGTCAGTAATGAAGAGAGTCATCTACACCTAGAAAGACGATTATGGGAACTGAGTATGGACCACAACATAGCATTTTTACTCTTTCAATTATTGCTTGCTTGCTTTTTTGTTTTCCTTCTTGTTATGGGTCAGAAATATGAACTTGAAACAAAGGATTCTTACAAGGTACTAAGTCAGTGGAATTGAGAGAGACAATAGTTATCTAATTTAGTATAGTTCACTATGATTGATTTAATCCTACAAGGAGATGTTATGGACCAAAACTTGAAACAAGTACCTTGAAGCAAGGTACTAAGTGGAATTGAGGAGACTAACCCTAACCCTAACCCTAACCCTAACCCTAACCCTAACCCTAGCCCTAACCCTAAATTCGTGCTAACCCTAACCCTAACCCTAACCCTAACCCTAGGTTAGTTTAGCATTGATTTAATCCTACAACAAATAATGGTTTCCTAATGATATAATTATTGGTTTGTACTCAGTGAACAGCATATAAGTAAGAAGTTCTCAGGGCCAGAAGGATAGGAGCACTAGAAGCTCTTGGAGGCTGACATATTCATTCCATCCTCTACCTCTGTGGTGGCTGGAGGCTGAGGCACAAGTCCTTGGACTAGATTCATTCAACCCATCTCACACCACCTTGATGGCAGGCTTTCCTCTTTTACTTCTCCACTGAAGCCAAGATTCTGGAAGGCCTTTAAGAAAGCTAGCTGAGCCCCAAGTGAAGGAGATAAGACTTTGAAGGAACCAATAAAGGATTTGAACTTTAACCCCTGGCTATTCATGTGGTGATTACTGAACTGAAACGAAAGCTGCTCCTAGAGACCCCAAGAAAACCTCAATGGAGAACATTACATTTTAGAGAGAATATTACACCTTCTCGGGTTTTTTCTTTCTTTCTAGATCTGAGTTTTATTGTGCAGCAAGATAACTGTATAAATATGTACACATACATTGGAATTAATATATATATATATATGTATATATATATATATACATATATATATATATATATAAACATATTTAACATGTATTAGACTACCTGCCATCTAGGGGAGGGGGTGGGGGGAAAGCAGGGGAAATTTGCAATAGAAGGTTTTGCAAGGGTCAGTGTTGAAAAATTACACATGCATATGTTTTTTGAATAAAAAACGATAATAATTTTAAAAATTTAAAAAGATTTTATAAAAAATTTTTTAAAAAATAACCTCTGCTTTTAGGGCAGGGGAGGTTTTCTAAGCTTCCTCTACAAGCAGTGGCTTCCTTTATAAGTGGCTGGGGCTGCACTGGATCAGTGCTGACTCATTTCTGGTACTTGGTGGTTGTGACAAGGTCCCATGAGATTCTGGTGTTTTGGGGTTCACTATTTACCTTTTGTGTTTGTGTTGGATGTTTTATAACTTCTCTGCTGCTCTACTGGCTTACAACTAGAGTAGAGTGACCAACACTGTTACTATAAATTCCTGCTATAGATTCTCCACCATGTGGAATCTGCATCACTTGCTGAATTCTGCACTGCCCACAGGGTCTGCACTGCCCTGGGATTCTGTGTTGTCTGAGCTGGTGTTTGTGCTCAGCCTGCTTGTGCTTGGTTGTCTCTCTCTCCTGTTTCCAGTTGAAACAGACCTTTTCTGGTTTGTTTCTACCCTGAAGATTCTCTGCCACACAGAGTCTGCATCATCCACCAATTCTGAACCGCCATGGGACTTTGCACTGTCTGAGCTGGCATCTGTGCTCAGCTGCTTGTGCTTGGCTGCCTCCCTTCCATTTCCCATTGAAACAGACCTTATTTGATGATCTTCAAAATTATCTTCTGCTGGTAATTTATTGCACTTTCAATATTTATCAGTTCTGCCTGTACAGAGCAGATTTGCAAATTATTTTGAAGGTTATAGGAGAAGGTCAGAAAGAACCATGTGTTATTTCTGCTATCTTGGCTCCCTAGGTAACAGATTTCCTCCAGCGATATCTTGGAGAATTTTTTAAAGGAAATAGATATATTTCATTAAAAATTTCCTAAGGAAAGGGGACAGGGAAAGCAGGAATGTGAAAGAAAGAATTTAATGGGGAGAAAAGAGTTCATTGGGGAAAAGCTCTATGCAAGTAGAGGTTGGCAATGACATCAGAGAGACTTTAATAGCAAAATATGCAATAAATAAGAAACAAAGGACTTCCACTTACTAGGAAGGTTTAGTGGACTAAAAAGCAAAAGACCTAGGTTCAAGTTCTACAAATTTCTATCCATATGTGACATTAAAAAGAGACCAGTCTGTGGAGTTAGAGGACCTGAATTCAAATCCTTCCTGTTATGACTGTGGCTAACTCATTTAATTTTCCTGAGACTGAGTTTCTTCATTCATAAAATATTGGGGTTGGAATAGATTTCCTCTAATGTCACTTCTAGACTTAAATTTATTACATAGAGATTTAAACAATATTTTGGGACAGGTCAAATAGCCTTCTAAACCTCTTTAGTTTTATTATCAATCAAAGGAGACCCATATTTATATTATTAACAGAATTTCATTTAATAAGATATTTCTCTTTGATTTGGTTTCCTTATTTAAGGTTTCATTTGTTTCTTTTCTTTCAGACTTTTGATTTTTATCTCCTGTCTCTCTGCTAATGTTAAGCAAGATCCATAATCCTTCATTAACAAAATTTTAAGTAACTTGATTGTGGGCACTAAGACTCAGTTGATTTCTTGCCTAAGGCCAAAAAAATTTGGGTTACACTGTTGCTGGAGTTGTGAGCTGATCCAACTATTCTGGAGAACAATTTGGAACTCTGCCCAAAAGGCTATAAAACTGTGCATAAACTTTGATCCAGCAATGCCTCTACTGGATCTGCATTCCCAAAGAGATCATAAAAAGGGGGAAAGAACCCACATGGGCAAAATGTTTGTAGCAGCTCTTTTTATAATATCAAAGAACTGGAAAGTGGTGCATGCTTATCAGGTGGGGAATGGGTGAATAAACTATGGTATATTAATGTAATGGGATATTATTTTTTTATAAGAAATGACAAATAGACTGATTTCAGAAAAGCCACAAAAAGACTTACATGTCCTGGTGCTAAGTGAAATGAATAGAATCAAGAGAAGATTGTACACAACAACAAGATTATGTGATGATCAACTGTGATGGATTTGGCTCTTTTCAGCAATAAGGTGATTCAAAATAATTCTAGTGAACTTTATAATGGAAAAAAGCCATCCACATCCAGAGAGAAAACTATGGAGACTGAATGTGGATCAGAGTAAAGTATTTTCACTTTTGTTGTTGTTGTTGTTTATTTTCCTTGATTTTTCTTGTGCAGCATGATGAATAGAGAAATATATTTACAAGAATTGCATATTTAGTGTATATCAGATTGCTTGCTGCCTAGGGGAGGGGAAGAGTAAGGAAGAAGGGAAATATATTTGGACACAAGGTTTTGCAAAGGTGAATCCTGAAAACTATCTTTGCATGTATTTGGAAAAATAAAAGGTTATTATAAAATTAATAAATTAATTTTTAAAAATTTGTGTTACAAGTGGGTTTTAACCTTTATCTTTGTGACCCCAAAACAAACTATATATGCATTATGCTTCAATGCCTGTCAAAAGCAGCTTAATTTAATGACATGCAATATGCATATATATTTTATGCACAGAATTTTAGAATTGAATAGATTAAAAAAATGTATGTCTAGAAAAGTTTGTGGTGGTAGGTCCCAAAAGGACCAAAAGATTTAGTTATCTCTGCATATGCTTTAGAGATAACAATAGCTAACATTTATTTATGTGACATTTAAAGGTTTACAAGGTATTTTGAAAATGTTATTTTCATTTTATCTCTTAATTATCACAGAAGGTAAGTGCTATCATTATCATTTTTCATATGAGAAAACTAAGACAGTGTCTTGCCCAGAGTTACAACACTAGTGTCTCAGATTGAATTTGAACTTGGGTTCTGACCCTAAGTTTAATATTATACCTAATAAGCCACCTAGCTTCTTAGAAGAAAACAGACTAATTAATCTCTGTTGGGGTTCTGTTGATATAGGAAGCATTTTAGTGGTTCTAATGTCATCACTAAAAAACATGTACCCAATTAAAAGATAAGGTAGCATCAATATGTCCTTTAATATAGATTGTTGAAACAATACTGTATGAGGATGTATTCTGATGGAAGTGGAAATCTTCAACATAAAGAAGATCCAACTCACTTCCAGTTGATCAATGATGGACAGAAATAACTATACCCAGAGAAGGAACACTGGGAAGCGAATGTAAATTGTTAGCACTACTGTCTATCTACCCAGGTTACTTATACCTTCGGAAGCTAATAATTAATGAGCAACAAGAAAAAGGTATTTACACACATATATTGTATCTAGGTTATATTGTAACACATGTAAAATGTATGGGATTACCTGCCATCGGGGGGAGGGAGTGGAGGGGAGGGAGGGGATAATTTGGAAAAATGAATAATAAAAAAAATATATATATATATATAGATTGTTGATCTAATGATTTGTGAATCCTTTCTTGACTACTCAAAACTTTCATTGTACAGATATTCTTCTGTGAATTCCAATAGGACTATTCTCTTGATATATGGAATGGACATTAAGTAACTAAATTCAAACAGAATTATATTAGAAATTATTCATTCCATAGGGAAGATTCTGGTTGGTCTGCCATTGCTTCAACAAGCTTAACCAGGATAATCTTATTATAATATAGTTTATTTATAATTCCTCATTTTTATTTTACCCCCAGGTATTTAAAAACCTAGGATACACATATCCCTGGGCGATACAAAAGGCTTGTTAAGGGGGGCAAATGGAATATTTGGTAAATTATTCTATTATAATATTAATATATTCCAAAAATGACAGTTTTGGTTGGGAAGTAAAACTTATGGATTTAACAGTTGTATAGGTAGGTGGGGCAGGGTGGAAAAGGGAGAAAGAATGTTTAGATAGAAAATTTTGAAAGACAATTGAGACAATAATTCCTTCTTACTCATATTAAATTAATGACCTTTGTTGTTTGTGAAATCCTTTTCATATAAGCTAGGAAAAAAAAACCCAACAGAGCAAATGCTAGTGATATGAGAAAAAAAAAGACCATATCAGTAAGTTGCAGTCTTCAAGAGATTAAAGGATCAAGCTTCCAAATGGATGTCATTTGCCACTTAAGTAAGGCAGGGCAAGGGAATGAGGATGGCATATTGCTTCATATCAGTTTTTTGGTTTTGTTTTCTCAGTGCCCTGTCCACCTGAATGAGCTTCAAGATAGAAAAATATATGTAGCTGTTTAAGTTTTCATAGAAATAAAGGTTTGAGGTTGTTGACATTTCTGAAGGCTACTGTAGCTTCTTCCTTCCATCAAGTGTTTGTTTCGCTTCTTTTAATCCAAATATCTTTTAAAAGAAATAAATAAACAAACCAACAATAAAAACAACAAAAACTCCAGCCTCTAGGCTGGCTTTGAAGTAGGTTTTCCTATTTTGCTGAAGTAGAAAGAATTAAAATTTCAGGTTTTTTAACATCTTAAGTTTTCCTTGCAAGGCAGCCAGTCCAGTCCTTGCCAGAAATGTTACAAAAGATTAATTCATCCATTCTGAAAATGTTATGTTTATATGTATGGCAAATTTACACTGATTTTGCTTTCTTATTATATAAGAGGTTTCTGAAGGTTTTTACTGAAACCAAGAACTATGAAAACTAAAAGGGTTGAGTAAATAACTTCTATCATTCTTTTTTGGTATTATTTCATATAAGCTTCTTAATTATTAGTCCATATGACTGTACATTTAGCTTCTTATTAGTTATTGAAGAAGTAACAGAGCTACTAATGAATTCACTGGGTGCTGAAGCCCAATGAAAAGGTGGGCCTTATTTAATAAGCAATGGTTGTCAACCCCTGAATCTTGTTTGATTTAACTTCTGGTAGAATGCTGGCATGCCATGGTCAATAGATGTTGATTGATAGATAGGTAGGTAGGTAGGTAGGTAGGTAGATAGATAGATAGACAGACAGCATTTAAAAATATTTACTATGTGCCAGATACATTACTATTAAAAAATGAAACAAACAAGCAATTAAGACAGGCTCTGCTCTTTTTTTCAAATAGTATTTTTCCCCAATTACATGTCAAGGCAATTTTTAGCATTTTTACAAGATTTTGAGTTTCAAGTTTTTCTTCCTCCCTTGACTCTCCTCTTATGAAAATGGCAGGCACTTTGATGAAGTGTCATGTAAAACATATTTCCAAATTAATCAATTGTGAAAAAAAACAGATCAAAAGGAAAAATGAGAAATAATTTAAGTGAAAATATATGCTTTTATTTGTATTCAAGTCTTTCAGTTCTTTATCTGGATGTACGAAGCATTTCCCTTCATGAGTCATTTATACTTTTCTCCGATCAGAGTATTGCTGAGAAGAGTTAAGTTATTCATAATAAATATTCAATATTCATGAATATTCATATTCATCATTTAATGTTGTTGATACCATGAACAATGTTTTCCTGGTTCTGCTTATTTCACTTTGCATCAGCTTGTACAAGCCTTTTCAGGTTTTTCTGAAATCTGCTTATTCATAATTTTTATTACATAATGATATTTCATTACATTTCATATACACAACTTGTTCAGCCATTCCCCAATTGATGGGTATCTCCTTATTTTGCAATATTTTATTACTATAAATATTTTTGTACACATAGGTTCTTTTCCATTTTCTATGATTTCTTTAGGATATAGATCTAGTAGTGATATTGCTGGGTCAATGGGTAAGGAAAATTGGCAAAGTTCTAAATTGCTTTCTAGAATGCTTGGATCACTTCATAATTCTCCTCAAGTAGACTATAATTAAGCACCCAACCATACATATATATGTGTGTATATATATATATATATATATATATATGTATGTGTATATATGTATATATACATATATATATATATGTATATGTATGTGTATATATGTATATATACATATATATGTATGTATATATGCATATATGTATACACATATGTATACATGCATCTAAAATAATATTAATATGGTTGGCATAATGTAGATTTCATTCTTGATTGAATCTTAAAGTTTGACTTTGTCTGAGAGCAATGATTATTAACACAATTTTTTTTCTAATAAATTCCACTCCTTATCCCCGTTATAGTATTTGTGTGTGTGTGTGTGTGTGTGCACGTGTGTGTGTATCTTATTTTCAATCTTTGATAAGTCTACTCTAATTCTACTCCTTAAATTATCTTAACATTACTTAATGTCCCCTCACCCAAGGAGCCTTCACTTATTTCTCCTCCCTCTTTTCTTACATTTTTATCCCATAGCTATTAATCATCCCACTCCAGTTAATCTAAACAACCTATATTCCAATTTATCCCTTGCTATTGTTTCCCTCCCTCTTAATTCCTAATCTGCACACCTTGTGGTATGGTCTTAAATCTACACACTCTTTTATACCCACCTCTCTATTGTATACCCCACCACCCTGGAGATCTTTATAGATTTTGGAGGGTACTATACCCTTCATGGTATATACACACACACATCAAGAATGGATTAAATCCTTCTTTCCCTAATTTTCCAAATAGTTTGCATAGTATTTTAATTAACTGTTCTTTAAATGTTTGGTGCAATTCACATGTAAATCCAACTGGCCCTGGAAATTTTTTCTTAAGGAGTTCATTAAAAGCTTATTTAATTTATTTTTCTAAAATAGGACTATTTAGCTGTTTAAATAATTTATTTACTCCTCTGTTAATCTGGGCAATCTATATTTTTGTAAATATTCATCCATTTCACTTAGATTATCAGATTTATTGGCATACAGTTTGGTCAAAATGATTCTTAATTATTGCTCTCATTTCCTTTTCATTGTTAGAAAGTTCACTCTTTTCATTTTTGATACTAGAAATTTGAGTTCTTTCCTCTTTCTAATCAAATTAACTAAATACCTATTTTGTTGGGTTTTTCCAAAATCAACTCTTAATTTTGTTTATTAGTTTAATAGTTTTCTTACTTTAAATTTTGTTAATCTCCCCCTTTTATTTTCAGAATTTCAAATTTGGCATTTAATTTGGGGTTTTTAATTTGTTGTTGTTCTAGCTTTTTTAATTGCATGCCCAATTCACTGATCTTCTCTTTCTCTATTTTATTCAAGTAAGAACTTAGAGATATAAACTTCCTCTAAGAACTGCTTTGACTGCATCCCATAAATTTTGGTATGTTTTCTTATAATTGTCATTCTTTTGGATGAAATTATCAATTGTTTCTATGCTTTGTTATTTTACTCATTCATTCTTTACGATTATGTCCTTTAGGTTCTAATTAATTTTGCTCCATTTTTCCCTGGCCCATTATTATATGTAATTTTTATTGTATCTTGATCTGAAAAAAAAAATGCATTCACTATTTTTTTGCCAATCTGCATTTGATTTTGAGTGTTTTATTCCCTATACATGGTCAATTTTTGTATAGGTTTCATACATTGCCAAGAAAAAAAAAGCATATTCTTTTTTGCCACTATTCCGTTTTCTACAAACATCTAACATATCTAACTTTTCTAAAATTGTATTTCCCTCTGTAACTTGTTTCTTAATTATTTTGTGGTTTGATTTACCTAGTTCTGATAAAGCGAGATTGAGATCCTCCAATAGTATAGTTTTGCTGCTTATTTCTTCTTTGAAACTCTCTTTAACTTCTCCTTCAGGAATCTGGATATTATAGCATTTGTTTCATGTATGTTTAGTATTGATATATTTCATTATCTATGGTATCCTTTAGCAAGATGTAATCTCCTTACTTATCTCTTTTAATTAGATCTATTTTTGCTTTTGCTTGATCTGAGATCAGGATCACTACCCCTGCTTTTTTTTGTTGTTTGTTTCAGTTGAAGCATAACATATTCTGCTCAAGCCTTTTACCTTTACTCTATATGTATCTCTCTGCTTCAAATATGTTTCTTGCAAACAACATATTGTAGGATTCTGACTCTTTTTCTAGCTGCTTGCAAGATTTTCTCCTTTGTGTGGTTATTCTGCAGCTTAGCCACAATATTCCATGGTGTTCTTTTTTTAGGGTCTATTTCAGAAGGAGTTTGATGAATTCTTTCGACGTCTATTTTCCCTTCTGTTTCTATTATCTCTGGACAGTTCTCTTTGATGATTTCCTGTAAAATAGAATCTAGGCTCTTTTTTTGGTCATAGCTTTCCGGAAGTCCAATGATCCTCAGATTATCTCTCCTAGATCTATTTTCCAGGTCTATAGATTTTCCCAGTAAGTATTTGACGTTATTCTCCAGCTTTTCATTTTTTTTTTTGTTTTGTTTGACTGATTCTTGGGTTCTCAATGAATCATTCATTTCTATTTGTTCCATCCTCAATTTTAAGGAGTTATTTTCTTCATTCACAGTTTTTAGTTCTTTTTGTATATGCCCAATTTCGTTTTTAAATGAATTATTTTGCTCTATTGAATTTTTTTCCATTTCCCTAATTTTTTTAGAGAATTATTTTCTTTTTCCAATTCAGAAATCCTGTTTTCTTGAGACTTTTTATCTTTTCCAATTCAGAAATCCTACTTTCCTGTGATTTTTTTAACCTTTTCTAATTCACAAATTTTGTTTCCCTGAATCTCCTGTGAATTCTTTATTTTTTCCAATTCCAATTTCAGAACGTTGTTATTCTCTCTCATAGTTTCTCTTTCCTTTCCCCATTTTTCTTCAAATTCTCTTAATTTTTTAATAGTCTCTTCTAGGAGAGAGTTATGTGATGGGGGGCAGGAATCATTCCCCTTTAGGCTGTTATCTGCTGACTCTCTACTGTTAACTTCCTCGGGGTACCCGCTCTTTCTCTGTGTAGAAAGAATCGATGGTTCTTCTTTGCTTTTTACTCATATTTAAAAAATCTTTTGGGGTCTGTCCTTGGGGTAGGAAATTATTTATTTATTTATTTGCCAGCTTCCTCCCAGACTGGATGGATGCAGTGGCTCCTGCGCCTGAGCTAAGAGAGAGCTCTGGGAGAGAGTTCCCCACCCTCTCCCTGGAAGTGCCTCGGAGGTGATTAGCAGGGCTGTGCTTTGAGGGTGCTGTGTGTCCTAGCAACTTCCCTGAGGTTTAAGACCAAACAGTAAAGGCGACACAAAGCCCAGCCTATGCATCCCAGTGGGGCATAGATGTCAGCAGCAGATGACATGAAAAGCCCCTGCGCTCAAACTGGAAGTGTCGGCCCAGAAACAGCAGTCCCTATTTCAAAGGTTCCGCTTCTCTGGGACTCCTGCGGCTGAGTTCCATAGCCTCCAGCTGCGCCAGGCACTATGTGTTACCTTGGGTCCTGTCCGTCTGCTTTTCAATCTCTTAACTACCCCCAGGTGAAAGCCCAGACAGCCTAAGTTGGCCACACCCACAGTGCCGAGATCTGTTGAGTCACTTCCAGATTGGGGTGGTTCTAGTATCTGGCTTTATATTTTAAAGTGACTTGATTTCTCTTCTGAACTGCTGTTTTATAAGCAGAGAAGAGCTAACAGCCTGTGCCAGATTCTTCTATCTCAGTGGCTTCTCTGATCCCAGAACCCTCCCCAGCGTGATTGGCGCAGTGTGCTACCACCCAACTGTCTGTGCTGGCCTCTTTTTTTTTTTTCCTCCCCTGGGAACCGACCTTTTCTGTTGAAACTCCAGTTTCTCTTCAGCTGGTAAGTCATGCTTCCAGTCCTTGTGGTTTCTATCAGTCCAGCGTTATTTTTGAGGCTGATTTAACTAATTGGTAATGAGGGAAGAAGGGAGCTCACAAAATCACGTGTATTTTCTCTGCCATCTTGGCTCCGCCCCCCGGATTCTGACTTTTAATCCAGTCTGGTATCTGCTTCCATTTTATGGGAGATCATCCCATTCACATTCACAATGACTGTGATACTGTCATCCTATTTTCCCTAACTTATACTTTTCTCTTTCCTTTCCCCCTTTCTCTCCTCACCAGCATTTTGCTTCTGATCACTTCTCTCAATCTGCCCTCTCCCTTTCCAGCCCCTCTCCCATTTTAATTTCATTTCCCTTCTACTTCTGTTATCCCTTATATTAGCCTCCACCTTTTCTCTCCTATTTCTCTATAGATGAGACAAGTTTCTAGATCAAACTAAATATGTCTGATTTTCTCTCTTTGAGCCAAATCCTATGAGATCTTAATCTTTGAGAAAAAATTCCAATTAATGCTCATTCCTCTCTTTTCTTTCCCTCAAGTGTAATAGGTCTTTTTTGTGTGATATCATTTACCTCATTTTTGCTTCCCCTTTCCTCTTCTACCACTATAATCCCTTTTCTACCCCTAATTTTTTAATCAAAATAAAGTCAAATTATACCTATATCATCTAGTATACCCCTAATAAAGATAACAGTTCTCAAGAGAGTATACATATCATCTTCCTAGGTAAAGATGTAAACATTTTGACCTCTTAAAACATAGTTTTTCCCTTCTCTTTTTACCTTTTTATGCTTCTCTTGAGTCCTGTATGTGAAGATCAATTTTTCTGTTCAGCTCTGATAATTTGGTTAAAAATAATTTTAAAATGCCTATTTCATTGAATGTCCATCTTTTCCCCTAAAAGATAATGTTAGTTTTTCTAGGTAATTGATTCTTTGCTGCAGTCCAAGCTCCTTTGCCCATTGGAATATCATATTTAAGGCCCTTAAATCTTTTAAAGTGGAAGCTACTAGATGTTGGGTAATCTTGATTGTGGCCCCTCCATATTGGGATCATTTCTTTCTGGGTACTTGCAATATTTTCTCTTTGATCTACTAATTCTGGAATTTACCTACAATATTCCTAGGAGTTTTCATTTTGAGTCCTGTTTCAGAAGGTGATTTTTATAACTGGCTATTTTACCCTCTGGTTCTGGGATATCAGAGCAGTTTTCTTTGATAATTTCTTAAAAGATGTTGTCTAGGCTTGTTTTTTCATTTTGGTCTTTAGGTAGTATATTAATTCTTAGATTGTCTCTTTCTTGTCATCTTTTTGCTGATTTTGCTATTCCAGGATATGTTTGGGGCCACTATTTTATAGTTGTCTGGAGGGAAAGTTATGGCTATTTACTGCTTACTCCACCATCTTTGATCTGGGAAGTATAATCAGCTTATTAAATTCTAAATGGGGAAGACATCACATAAAGGTAAGCTTGAAAGTGTTAAGGGTGACATGTGGAGATTTTGCAGAAGCGTTTTGGTGGCCAGATTCTAAACTCACCTATTGGAGCAGAGATGGTACTTGTAGTGTGGTAGGGAGGGAATAAAGGTATTGGGCAATGTAGGCCATTACAGTAACTTGGAGCTCTGGTTCCAGTATTAAAAAATTGCCAAAAGTCATGTATTGTATTCAGGCATCCCAGACCCAAAGTCCATGTTTCTTCTGGGGAGGAGAGAAAGATAATAATAGGGTAGACAGCATGATGTGAAGATGGGCTGAGAAAAGGTATGAAAAATTGGCTCTTTTCCTGGTGACTGAAGAGAGATGACTAGGACAGATTAATTTCTTTCTTTGGTCTATGTGATTTTTGTCTTAGTTCTTGATCTAGTTCTCTCCCCTTTTCTTCATCATAAGAATTCTTCCCAAATCTTCCTCTTTATCCATTAGAAGTATTTTTTTCAGATCACAAAATTTCCCTTAAATTTCTTCAAAGTAAAAACAAAACAAAACAACAAAAAACAAAAGCAAAAAACTATCTCAATAAAGTTCTTGCCTATTAAATTGAATGCAAATATTTTTACAGGATAGAATTTTATCTTTCTGTGTTCCTGACTCAAAACAATTGATATTCTTTTGTTCCCATTATTTACTGATATTTCTCCTATTTTTTAAAATCTGTGACTATTCAATGCACATTGATTTAGATGTAGAATTACTAATAATTTATTTTAATTTATGCTTATTTGTTTTTTTCAGAAAAAAAACATACAATCTTTTAAGTACTTTTTTATGCTATTAGATCTACCCAAACATTCTTATATATTTCTTGTTTAATTTCTTTTATACTCTGATAAGGTCTTTATTGAGTTTATAGGCTTATATATTAACTGATAATAACCTCAGAGGTAATTTAATCTTAGGATTCCATAGAGGTTTAATTTTCTAACAAAAGTCACAGAATTAGTAAAATAGTAGGGACAAGATTCAATTTTCTGCCTGTATAATCATGGTAAAATTATTAACACCAGAAAATTTAAAAAATAATCAAGATACAAAATGATTTGCTTACTCTGCCACATATTAAAAAAAAAGAAAGTTCCTTTGGGGTGGGATGGGGGTAAAATTAAACAATGGAAAGTTTATATTTATGTAGCACTTTATAGTTAAAATTGTTGGCACTTATACTATTTGATTTTGATCTTAACAACAATCCTATGAGTTGGGTGGAATTCATTATAAAGATAATCTTTTGCAACACCTATTACATACCAGATAGTGTACTAAGTGCTTTTTACAAATATTGTGTTATTTGATTCTCATGCCTCCTTAAAAGTCAGATGCTACTATCATCATCCCATTTTATAGTTGAGAAAACTGAGGCAGAGGTCATACAGCTAGTAAATGTCTGAGGTTGGATTTGAACACTGATATTCCTGATTCCAGAGGCAGTTCTCTATCCATTGAACCTATATGTGACTGAGCTAAAGGCTAGGACTTACCCAATTTGCCCCAACCAAAAATATCTGAGCTGAAATTAAAATGGCTCATATATTTCAGAGAATGAAAGAACTTTATAGGTGATATAGCTGAACCTCCTCATTTTAGCTATGAGAGTATTATGTCTACAGAAGTAATTGATTTGTCAAAGGTAACAGCTATCTAATAGATATAACCTAGTATTACAACTCACAGTTTTTCATTCCAATGCCACTGCCCTTCTCTCAATTCCACAATGTCCTTTTTCTCTTTTTTCCCCTTACTTCTCTTGATTCCTAGTCTAGTGCTCATTCCACCATTATTGTCAATGCATTATTTTATTTTCTTTTACTTCATTTGGTATTTTAAGAAGAAACAACATCTCTACTAAAAGGGTGCTGACTTATACAAAATCATTTTTAAAGTAATATGAATCTCTCTTCACTTGATTTTTAAAATTAATTTACTTGGCTGACCACATGTCTTTGCTCAGTACCTCGCTTTCTGTTATAATTCCTCATCACTGGGAGTCATATCTCCTTCATCCAGTTTCTGATACTTTGTTAGTATTCCTCAAATGCACTTATCATATCATAGTTACTGGTATAATCTTCTTTACTTCATAATCTCTTTTATAAGCTCTTTGAGGGGAAGGTCCCTGTGTTATTTATCTTTGTATCTTCCTCAAGCCCTAATATGATGCATGGCACACAGTGGGCACTCAAATATTTGTTGAATTAATTAAAAAAACACTTTAAAAACCCCACAAGCATGGAGCTGTTTCAGATGATTTCAAAACCCTCTACATATTAAGTAGCCCACATATTTCTCTGTTCACAGAGGGTTAGCAGACACTATTGAAAGAACTAGGAAGCTTTTGATTTTAATTGTAACTGCAATCCTCTCCACAGAAGCCTCAAATGAATCATTTGGAGTCTGGAGGAGATGTGAGTTTCTTTCTGCTATAGCTGCTTTACCTTGCTGATACATTAAAAGGTGTAATCCCAGTGAAATGCAAATTACCATTCTTGAAAACAAATCACAGATGGAGATAACAGGGCTGCCCAGTGGCACTAAAGCATCCCTGAGCCCATCTAAAGGAGATTTCTTTTAGGTCCAAATTGCATCAGGTCTGTTATCAGGGGTAATAGGGTGCTACTAAGGCACATTGATTACAAGGCTATGGTAAACAGTTCTTTTAAATACTGTGCCTGAATGGAAATGCACCACACAACAATCATTAATTGGGTTCAAATAGATCTGTAAGGAAGAAAAGGGCTGTCCCTTCTCCCTTGCTTTAACTTTTTTTCCAACCTCATAAGTGTCTCAATCCCAAGTTCTCTTCTTATAACACTAGTTATAGTGTATATATATATATATATATATATATATATATATATATATATATGTATATATATATATATATATATATATATATATATATATATATATATATATATATATAAATAACCTTGAATAATCAGTGTTAACTTGTGTGGAGTCTTATTTGGTATCCTATGATACCAATGTGTGTAGGGAGTGGGATGGAAGGTGGAATGCATAGAGAAAACTGATATCAATTAATTTTATTTGTCTTATGATTGTGTTGTCAAGGAAGGGTGATGGATTCATTTAAAATGAAAAAAAAAATTGTTTGGGGAGAGAGGAATTCCTGGCAGTAGGCAACAAAGGATTCTATGTACAAGCAAAGATCCCAGTTTTCCAGCCTTTCAAGTCTCCTTCCTTGTCTCTATTATGCCACTATTAACTGGAATTTATTTCACAACAACCCTGTGAAGTAGAATTGAAGCTTTTTTTTTTTTTTTCTGACTTTAGCCTGTGATGTCATGGATATGGAAAACTCCTTGTATGGAACTTCCCTCTCCCTTTGCAACTCTTTTCTAACTTTGATAAAACCTAAATTCCTTTATAGTAGGGACTGTTTAATTTTATATTGTTGGTACCTTTACCCCGAAGGTTCGTAATAAAAGTTTGTTCATTGAGAGCCCCAATAAAGTGCTCTGAATTACTCAAAGAAGTACAAACAGTATTTGTCAGAGGTAAGACTCGAACCAAAACCTTCCTGATTTTAAGATCAACTACTAACCCACTAAGTTAGGCTGTCATTGCAAGTATTTTCCCCAGTCTATAGCTATAGAAACTGAGATTGTTACTCACCTCTTGTCACATAATTAATGAGTGCCTAAAGTAGGCTGCTCTTCTTTGATCCTATTCTCTTTCCTCTTTTCCTGTTTATGTAATAATTACAGCTGCTTGAAAATGGAGTTTTCTTCTTTGACTTAATTTGCTTGACCTCAGACAATAGTTAGCAACACTGGTACAGTGGAAAGAACATTGAATTTGGAATCTAATAGCCTGAGTTCAAGCTCCATGCTGCTCTATTTATTCCATAAGCAACCCTATGTAAGTCCCATAATATCTGTGATGTTTCCTCATTGTGAGAATTAAATCATATCTAGTACATTTGATTTTTAAGCTAAAAGGAATATATTGGGCTGGGTATATAATAATCAGTGATGTTCAAATGTAGAATGGTCTGCTGTGACTTAAAATGTCCTATGATTGTGTTGTCAAGGAAGGGTGATGGATTAATTTAAAATGAAAAAAAAAATTGTTTGGGGAGAGAGGAATTCCTGGCAGTAGGTAACAAAGGATTCTATGTACAAGCAAAGATCCCAGTTTTCCAGCCCTTCAAGTCTCCTTCCTTGTCTCTATTATGCCACTATTAACTGGAATTTATTTCACAACAACCCTGTGAAGTAGAATTGAAGCTTTTTTTTTTTTCTTACTTTAGCCTGTGATGTCATGGATATGGAAAACTCCTTGTATGGAACTTAGAGAAAATTGTTGCTCAGCTAGTGATTGGACTTAATTGTGACTGAGGGTTTTTTAAAATTTGTGTCTTTTATTCTATAACTCCATTACATCTGGAAGGTAAGACTGCCACAAGGTCAGTGATTTGAGTTGGCAAGTAAAGACAGTTGTAGAAATAACTGATGTTTTTCTAGAAATAAAAAAGGCATTTTTAAGGAAAAAAAAAAGTTTTGGTTTTTTCAGAAGAAAGTTATTTGGCATGCTGGACTGTCTGAAATGTTTTGGTTCTACTTAATTTACATGTCAAGAGACATACATTTTAAAAGTCGTTGTTCATCCTTCAGTTTTGAAGAGGACCATTGTCATCAATATCACAGAGTAATAGCTTGACTTGCCTGAGAATTGTATTTCAATGAGGCAGAGTTGCATAAAGTCATCAGCCTCACTCTCTTCCAAAGTCTTTATAGTCTCTGCAAGTTTGTACTTGCCTTGTAGCAGCAAGACCAAAATCTAGGAGACTGGTGATGATCCAGCGAACTAAGAATGACCTTGGTGTCTTTGATGTCTATCCGAGCTCAAAAAACTCTGCAGTGCCTTCTTCAACTTCCTTCATGACAAATTGTTCTCATCTGTCCATTCAGCTGAGAGAAGTCTTCTTATTCTTGGGGCATACATTCTTCTAATTCACCAATAAGTTTGAGGCCTGCCAGTAACATTCAACCTGGTTTTATCCCATCTGCCAACATGGTTTAACTGTGGTGTGGTCATTATATATTCTGTAGCTTCTTGGAGCCACAGGTGAGAGGTGAATGACAAATGGTCCACCAGAGTAGATGAGTAGCCTTGAAAGAGCTCAAAAAGCCATCATAGAGAGTTTGTAGTCTTCCATGAAAATCTCACACACTCCATTTTAAAAGGAGCTATATATTGAGAGGAGACATGGTGAAAAGGATTGTAATGGGAGAGAATTCTGAAGAAATATACTTGAAATAAGGATTCTTACAACAAGGTGTTAACTCAGTAGAATTGATAAGACAATGGTTATCTAGTTTTACATGTACTTATAACTTAATATAATTCTATGAGATTGACACTTATTCTACAAGACTGACACCTATGATGATGTAATTATAATAGAGTATATAAGAGTCAACAAGCACTGGACAAGAGACATTCCATATTTGATCAGGCTCCTGGTGGCTCTCCTTCATTTCTCCACTGAGACCAAGTCTCTTCTGAAGGCCCTCCAGAAAGCTAGCCAGACCCAAGTAAAGGAGACAGACTGTGAAGGAGATAACAAAGAATTTGGACTTTATCCCTGGCTATTCTCATGGCGATTACTCTGCTGAAACAAAGGCTGGTCCCAAGACCTATAGAAAGCTAACCAGAACATTACAGGGGTTAGATAGTCCTCTGAACCAGGAAGACCTGGGATAAAGTACATACTGGCTTTGTGATCTTGGGAAATCATTTAACTTCTCAATTTTCTAGGCTACTTTGTAAGACTCTCTGTTGCAAAGAAAATGTTTACCTGTCCTGTTTTCAAAAATTTCTCATGGAAACTCTTATCCCAATGAAACCACAGCTCCAGTCTGTACCTCTGATCTATGATGATTCACACTATTGGTTTATAGATCAACACAAAAGAATCCTTACCTTTAAAGAGTTTGATGATGATAGTAGTAACTTTGAGAGAACATAATCTGAAATGATTCTGAAACTAACACCCCTTATCCCCCCTGTTATATCCTCCTAGTTTTGCCCATTATCTGATGTTATGTTAAATATTTGATCAATTTGCTCAACTTTAAAAAGATGGATATTAAGCAAATAAATAGCCAATGTTCTAGTCTTCCAAAACTTTAATGAAGAACTTTTTAAAAATCCCAGAAAAATAAATTTAGATAGAAAATTGGACCACATGAGAGCCAATTTTGACATATCTGCCAACACACTCAACTTTAGGATTTAAGGGTGGCTAACATGGTTAGGCTAAGAAGTTTCCCCAAATTTGGTAGTTGCATAATGTTTCATGTGTATTTTTTTTCATTATGATGTTAACTTTGTATATGCTACCCTTAACATTTAAAACAACCAAAATAACTTTGATAATGTACTTTAAATTCTACTGTTTACAACTTCTGGGAGAGGAATTATACAGGGAAGATAAGGTGTGATTAGATTTCTTCCTGATGCATTTCATGCTTTGTTGCAGAATAAGATAGAGAATAAGTACTATGTGTGTGAGTGTGTGTTTGTATGTGTGTGAAGTTATGATAATTACATGGCAAGTCTGTGTGATTGCTTTAAAAGTTCTAAACCAGCTTACTTTGCATCCAAGAAGCATATCATAATGTGCATCTCCAAGGCAGGGTTTATGCAATGGAAACAAGCTTTCATAGACCATTTTATTTGTAAGATATTTAGAAAATCGAGAGGAGAAAAGCTGTTACCTATATCTAACTGGTTTATTGGATGACTGCCTTTAATTACATTTTACTGACTCCTATATTATATTGCTTAGATAAGATGAAACCAACTATTTGTAGCCATTCTATTTTATTTTCATAAGAGTCCTACATTGTGAAGGGCAGAAATCCACAAGCTATATTCCTGTGTGACTAATGTGTATAAATTGATTCTCTGAATGTTAATGTTTACCAGTATCACCTAAATTTGGGATGTAAAGGTCATGGGTGGAGAGACTCTGGCCATATTTTCAGTTATATAAAGTTATACATTTTCCAGACTAAAACTATCTAGTCAGTTAGGTGACACAATGGATAGAGTACCATGCTTGGAGTCAGGAAGACTCTGATTCTGCCTAAGCAGTGGACAAAGTCCCAAATTCTGTTTGCCTCAGTTTCCTCATCTATAAAATGAGCTGGAAAAGTAAATGGCAAACCACTCCAGCATCTTTGCCAGAAAACTCTAAATTGGGGTTCTGAAGAGTTGAACAGGATTAAAATTACTGAACAACAACAACAAAAAAACTTTTTTCATATAACCTATTTCTGTGACAATGGGCAAGCCACTTATACTCTTAATATTCCAAGCAACTCTCTAAAACTTTAAGTGATGGAAGACTTGGTGATCTTCTGCTGAATAAAGAAATTCATTGCTAAGAATTCTCTGATTGATGAAATCACATATTCATAACCCTACCCCTACATACATACAAAAAATGAAAGAAAGTATGAATATCAATGTATTTAAGGCTAAAAGTTTTCTGATTATGATGAGTGCTTTTCATTCTTAACTGGAAATGGCCTTCTATACTTCCTAAATAGTTTAACACATCCTGCCTGGGAATTGATATATGTTTAAAAAGACCAACTCACATTTCAGGAATATTTAAATCTAATAAAATAATATGTTCTTCAACAGTCATTATTCAAGCTAAAACATTTAATATATTTCCACAATAATATATCCTATTAAAATATGTCACATTATTTGACACAATAATGGATCTAGAATAAATAGAGAAAATTTGCAAGTTTCTTCCTTACTTATAAATTTTTGGAGTTGGTTACTGGTTTCCTTACTATTTTTTAATCCTCAAAAGCAACTTTTTTTCTGATAACATAAGATGTTCTAAATGTATCACATTATTTCTTCATGATCATGGTATTAAATAATAATTTTATATATATATATATACATACATATATATATATAAAGTATTTTATATATATTTCATTTGTATTCCATTGCAAATTCAATTCAGTTGCAAAGGCAATTGACAGCACAAATTTGTAACAAATTGGGCAATTCAAGATGTTATATTAAAGCATGCTATGAAACAAAGGGATTATTTGTGCAAATGAAGTAAAAAAATACGTCCAATGTTTTCATTTCATGATAATCATCATCTACCTAAGCCATAGGATAAGGCCTGCTTTCTTGGTTCATGACCATTAAGAAACAACTCTTCCATTGTTACTTTGCCTGTGGAGAAGTAACAAATGGTGAGGTATATAGGAAACAAAGATGCAGGGATCATTTAGTGCAACCCTACACTTAGACAGGTGTCACTCTTAGACATTTTAATCGATCTCATTTGTTACTTATACCTGTAAATCACACTGTTATCATTCCTGAACATGGAATAGAAACCAGAATTTGTCACTAACTGAAGATAGCTGAGCAAGTTCCCAAACAGCACCACCATATAGATTTCCTGGCTAAGTTTTCACACAGTACATTAGATAGAAATTAGATACTTTGAAAAATACAAATTACATGCAGGCCTCTTGTTTCTTTATACGACATTGACACAAAACATGGTATAAAATTCTACTACCAAGAGTACATATCACATGTTATGGTGATTTTTTTCTTTGTCCCTTCCCTTTCCCCTTTTTTATAATGGAAAGCTATTTTTGAAGTTGTAAAGTGTTCTCTGTTGTTATACAGTAAAAGAAATTCAAGGCTTATCCAAAGTCCTAGCAGAAAGTACATTTTCTTACAGGATTCTCTGTATCTAAATGATAAAAGATAATAGGCCAAGAGCATCATGGGGAAAATGGATTAAGGATAAATAAACTTTTAAAGGTTGTAGGTTTCACTGGAGTTAGGGCCTGGGGTATGGAGTTTATGCTTATGTAATAATTATTTAAAGAATAGTTAAGGGATATCTATTTCTCATCAACATGCAGTAATGACAGTATTTGGAGGCAATATTGAAAACTTTGATGTTACTTAATCATTTTAATTGTGTCCAATTCTTTGTAACTCTGTTTAGGGTTTTCTTGGTGAAGATTCTGTTATGGTTTTCCATTTCCTTCTTTAGCTCACCTTATAGATGAAGGAACTAGAGCAGACTGAGCTAAATGATTTACCTAGAGTCATAAAGTTACTAATTTTCTGAAGCCAGATTTGAATTCAAGTCTTTCTAGCTTCAGGTCTGAAGCTCTATTCACTATGCTACCTAGCTGCCCCTCTACTGAGGACTGCTACATATTAACTCTAAGTTTTATAATTAGCCCAAAGTTTCATTATTATTATTCAGTTCAACAACAAAGACAATAACAAATTTGAATACCAAATACCTTTACTCAGACTATCACCTCTACCTCTTTCCCACCAGTTACCTGTATTCCACCCTGGATTCTTTGAGAAATAGCTATACTTTTGTCTTATCTTGCCAATATGCAGGTATTGATGCCAAGTGATGAGAAAATGACCTTCTTGACCCTTTTATTTTTGTGCTCTCTTTTATGTGTTATCTTGTCCTACGAGAATGGAAGCTACTTCAAACAAAAACAACAAAGCCAAAACTAGAAGGAAAATAGGAAATGGGGAAAAAAATGAAGCAAATTTCTCAGATAAAGCACTCATTTCTCAAATTTTTGGGAACCCTTGCCAAATTTGTACAAATGAGAGCTGGCCCTCAGGTGAAAAATGGAATTAAAGTAGTAAAAATGATTAATAACTGGGGGAATCAGATGTAGGGACCATATCTGAAGAATATCCTTCGAGGCCACTGGCATACCATTCCAGGATTGGGGGATGGGTAAGAATATGGAGGGAACCAATGGAGTATATGAATCGGCAAGTTGTTGGGAATGTAGAATATGTTAAATATTATGGATGACTTTAAATGTCTATTTTATCTTAGAGTCAAGAAGAAGCTACTAACGACTTTTTCAAGCAATAGATGATATTGCCAGACATGTGCCTTACTAAAATCATCTCTTATCCAAATACATTTTTCATTGGAGAGATCCTTAACTGCCCTTATGAAAAAATGACTTCATTCCATGATACATAATCACTTATTTTTTAGATTTAATTTATTCCGCTAAAATAATGAAAGCAATTCAATTAAATACAAAGGAAAGCAACAATCAAGAGTTCTCACATTGATGAAATCATGACTCTTTTTTGTAAGTAATATATATGCAATTACCATATTTGATACAACATTTAAGATTCAAGTGAATCATCTTATTTTATCTGTGTATCTTCCCCAGGATATAATGCATTATCTTGGCACATGAAAAAATCTATATGTATAAATTACAAAATTTCCATGAATTAAACCTTGAAATATTCATTCAGTATATAAATATTAAACCTGAATAATGATCTCACCTAAAGTTGAGTAGCAGGAAAATATCAAGATGGATTGAAATTTGGAAATTATGTAGCCTTTTTAATGATATTATTTTCTAGCAGTACTCTTCCAGTGATTCTCTATAGCTTTGTGGGATTGAGCTCTTTGATTTCAGAAGAATGGGTGATTCAAAGGGGAAACATAAGTACACATTTATTATTAGTGTGACTGAAAAAGATAGCACCAAGGAAAACAGGAATCCTGGCAGAGAAAGATGTACTAGTAACATAGTAGAAGTAAATGTGAGATAACACATGTATGTATGCGTGCATATGTTTGTGTGTATGTATACATATACATGCTTATATGTATGCATATATGTACATATATTTAGACATTTATATATACACTATGTATGCACACATTACATGTATATATAATTTCATTACATGTATATATAAGTATGGGCATCTTTACATACCAATGGGAAGCAATGAATGAGATGGGATTTTTATTGGTAGATCAAAGATTTATGAAAGTCTCTAGTATAGTATAAAAATAGTATAAAATAGTATAAAATAAAAGAGAAAGCAGGTACAGAACTCTGTGTAATACAGATCAATACCAAACAAACCTAGAGCATTATTTCCTGAAGATCATTGAGTCTAGTAAACCCTCTCTTCCCCATCACAGTCTCAAATTAGCAAGGAAGGTAGGAAAAATGATGTTTTAAAAAAGACGAACTACAAAGAGCTATTATAAAACTAAAGATGAATAAGAAGAAAACCAAGAACAAAAAATAATTTCACAAAATCAAGAAAGCCTTAAACAAAAACATAGTTTTGTCCAAAGAAGTACCTACAAGAAATGAAGAATCAAACATATTATTATAAATCAAATAAGAGGTTAAAAGAAAAGAAATAGAAAAGAAGTTTAAACTCTAACAAAAAGACTTAGAAATCTTAAGGTATAAAGGATAAAACTTTTAAACTTCCTGAAAATTAGAATGAATACAAAAGAAATTTTTGAAATTTGATAACTTGAAAACAATGACCATACATATAGCTCAGATATTCTACTCCAAGAAATCATGAATGAAATTTATGCAAATCACTAATGAAGATTATTATTCTAATAATTATGATTATTAGAATCAGAGGCCAAAGTGAAAACAAATAGAAAACACTGTTTAACTCCTGAAAGAACCCTCCGAATGAAAACTTTCTAAAATTCACACACAAAAAATCCAGAGCTACAACTGTAAACATCAAGAAATAAAGAATTCAAGTGCCAAACAACCTCTGTCAGGTTCACAAAATATTTGCCAGCTGCTGCTACAAAGAGGCAGCAAAATAGTGCAATGGAGAGAGTGCTGGGTTTTTAATCAGTAAGACCCAAGTTCAAATTTAGCCTCAGACAAGGTTTAGAGCTGCACAAGAATCTTTGGGACTTTACTCTAGGAGCAGAGTGGATCATTGTCTGAAGGTTGATTTTATCAGTTTTGGCAAAAAGAGGGAATAATTCAATCATTCTTTTGAGAATAGAAACTTAGCTAACTGTATAAAGAAAGATTAGAAAGAGCAAAGAAAAGGGAGGGGCTAGATAGAAGGGAGGGCAAAAACAAAAGAAAAAAAGAAGGGGGGAAGGGTAATAGAAGATAAAATAGTGGATGGGTTAGGTCAAAAAAAACCAAAACAACCGTTAGGACAGGATGGAAAGAGAACAAAAGTATTTACAGGGGAGAAAATAGAATGGAAGAAAATATAGAGGTAGTAATCATAACTGTGAATATAAATGGGATGAACTATTTATTTAAAAATAGTGAATAGCAGGGTGGATAAAAAAACAATCTTAGAATATGTGGTTTACAAGAAGCACATTTGACACAGAGAGACACATAGAGAATGTGAAGGATGTAGAATGACTACTCGGAGATCACTCAGTAAAAGACAGAAAAAGTTGTTTATTAAAAACCTCCTGAGAATGAGCTGTCCCATCCTGAGATAAGAAAGAGAAAACTGGAGGTAGGAGGGCTAAATAAGTAGTAAAGATACATATCTTTTATACAAGAAATTACATCACAAGTAAGATAGAATTGAGAAGGGAAGGGGGAGGCATCTAATTGGTTGTTGCTGTTTGGAGAGATTGCAATGGAAGGTTACTGTTTCCCCAAAATCTCTTGATTTCTAGAAACAGAAAATCAGGCCTTCAGGCTTAATCAAGCAGATAGTGGTCCAGCCAATAGACTAAATATCGATAAATGTAGAATACTGATAAATGTAATCAGCTCAGGTTAAATAAATATGGTTATAGCTGGCCAAGGCTCAAGTAAATATGAGCCTGCACATATTATACAGGCCATAGGGGAAACACAGATATAATGAAAATAAAATACAGAAAAAGAATTCACATATTCTTATAAGTTCTTCACCTTTTCTTGCTCTATTCTCCACAAATACAATTTATTATGCCTCAGCTGAAGAAAAAAAAAACAAAAACAAAAACAAAAAAAAAAAAAAAACAAACCAGGGGTAGCAATCCTGGTATCAGATAAGGCAAAAATAAAAATAGATCTAATTAAAAGAGATAAGGAAGGAAAGTACATCTTGAAAAATGATACCCTGAACAATGAAGTAACAATGATATTAAATGTGTATTCTCTAAGTACCAGAGCATACAAATTCCTAAAGAAGACAGTAAGCCATTTACAAGAAGAAACAGACAGCAAAGCTACATTAATATGGGACCTAAACCTTTCCTTCTCAGAATCAGACAAATCTAATCTAATCCCAAAATAAGCAAGAAAGAAAGCAGGTAGATTAACAGGATCCTAGAAAACTTAAATATGATAAACTTCTGGAGAAAATTGCATAGAGACAGAAAGGAATACACCTTTTTTTTTTCTCAGCAGTATGTGGCACCTACATGAAAATTCTATTAGGGCATAAAATATCTCACAATCAAATGAAGAAAGGCATAAGTAGTAAATGCTTCCTTTTCAGACCACAATGCAGTAAGTTAAATTATATTCAATAAAGGGCTAGGGAAGGATAGACTAAAAACCAATTGGAAGTTGAATAATCTACTTTGAAAGAATGAGTGGGTCAAACAAACAAACAAAAAAAAAAAATCACAGAAAAAATCCATGATTTCATATAAGAGAATCACAATAATAAGATAAGATGCCAAGGGCAGCTAAGTAATACAGTAGATAGACACCAGCACTGAAGTCAGGAGGATCTGAGTTCATTTAACACTTCCTAGCTGGGTCACCCTGAGCAAGTCACTTAACCCCAATTGCCTCAGCAAAAAAAAAAAAAAAAAAAAAAAAAAAAAAAAAAAAAAAAAAAAAGATAAGATGCCAAAATCTATGGGACAGAGCCAAAGCCATTCTTAGGGAAAATTTTATATCTCTAAATAACTACATTAATAACATAAAGAGGAGATCAATGAATTGGGCATACAACTAAAAAAGCTAGAAAAAGAACAACTTTAAAACACCCAATTAAATACCAAATTAGAAATTCTTAAACTCAAAGGAGAGAGTGATAAAATTGAAATGAAGAAAACTATTGAACTAATTAATAGTACTAAAAGTTGGTTTTATAAAAAAACCAACAAAAGAGATAAACCTTTGATTAATTTGACTAGAAAAAGTAAAGATAAAACCAAATCACCAACATCAAGAAGAAAAGGGTGAACCTACTGCCAATGATTAATAATTAGGAGTTATTTTGCTCAAGTATATGGCAGCAAATCTGACTATCTAAATGAAAAGTATGAACATGTACAAAAATATAAATTGTCCAGGTTAACAGAAGAGGAAATAAATTACTTAAATAGTCCCATTTTAGAAAAATAAATTGAATAAGGCATTAATGGACTCCCTAAGAAAAAAATTTCCAGGGCTAGATGCATTTACAAGTGAATTCTTGGTTGGTTTTCTGGAAGTCTCTGGAGAAGCCTTCTTTTCAGTAGATTAATCATCACAAGAATAACCTTGTGTTAAAGTCCAAATCCTTTATCTCCTTTACAATCAAGTTTCCTTGCCTGGGGCCCAGGCCAGCTTTCTAGAAAGCTTTTCAGAAGGCCTTGGTCTCAGTGGGAGAAATGGGGAAGGAGAGTCCCCTTGGTGGTGTGAGATAAAGTGAATCTCTCTGAGTCCCAGGGCTTGTGCTTCAGCCTCCAGCCACCATAGAGATGGATAATGGAATGAATGTGTCCCTGAGTCCCTTCCAAGTCTATGTCTGGCTCTTCTGAGTCTGTCTCTGGCTCTGACTCTGGCTGAGTTTGTCACAACTTTATATCCTCTATTTTGAGTATAAACCAATTATTATATCACTGGGAAACCATTATTTTTTGTAAGATTAAATCAATCATAATGAATTCAGAGAACTATTAATCATCATGCTAAACAACATAACCATTGTCTCATCAATTCCACTGAATTAGCACCTTGTAAGAATCCTTGTTTTAACCCATAACAAATTCCAATACAATGTAAACTATTTGGAAAAATAGGTGGAGTCTTAACAAATTCTTTCTATGACACAATTATGGTACTGATATCTAAACCAGGAAGAGCCAAAACAAAGAAAATTATAGACCAATCTCCCTAATAAATATTGATGCTATATAGTGATATATTAATAACAATATGTTAAGCATGTGCAATACTTATATATTTATTTACACATTCATCACACTGCACAATAAAAATCAGATCAAAAAGTGAAAAATGAGAAAGAAACAAAGTAAGCAAACAACAACAATAAAACCCTGAAAAGACTATGTTGTAATCCACACTCAGTCCCCACCAACGTCTTCTGGATGCGGATGGCTCTCTCCATCACATGTCTATTGGAACTGGCCTGAATCACCTTATTGATGAAAAGTTCATCACAATTGATCATCACAAAATCTTGTGGTTGCTAAGTACAATGTTCTCTTGGTGTTTTTCACTTCACTTAGCATCAATTCACATATATCTCTGCAGCTGATCCTCTTTGAAATCATCCTGCTGATCATTTCATACAAAAAAATAATATTCCATAACATACATATCTCATAACTTATTCAGCCATTCCCCAACTGATGGGCATCCACTCAGTTTCCAGTTTGTCATGACTATAAACATTTTTGCACATGTGAATCCTTTCCCCTTTTTCAATGATGTCTTTGGGACACAGACAGAATTAAGTTTTCTATGTATTTTATAAATGAAGCCTGTATTAGAAATTATTGTAAATTGTCCCCTTCCCCTAGCTTTTTACTTCCCTTCTAATCTTGGGCACATTAGTTTTGTTTATGTCAAAACTTTTTAAAAATCTTTTTGAAATTTTTTAATATGAAGTTTTTTTATTTTCAAAATGCATGCATAGATAGTTTTCAACATTCACCCTTACAATATTTTGTGTTCCAAATATTTTTCTCTCTTCCTTACACCCAACTCCTCCCTAGATGGTAAATAATCCAATATATATGTTCTACAGTTCTACATACATATGCAGTTCTACATACTTACATATACATACATACATATACATACATACAATATGCAGTTCTACACATATTTTCAAAATTATCATGTTGCACAAGAAAAATCAGATCAAAAAGGAAAAAACATGGGGAAAAAAAAGAAAAAAAAAGAAAAAAAAAAGGAAAAAATGAGAGAGAAAATAAAATGCAAGAAAACAATAACAAAAAAGTAAAAATACTGTTTTTTTTTTTCTTTTGTGATACACATGCAGTCTACATAGTGCTCTCTCTGGGTGCAGATCCTCTCTTTATCACAAGACATTGGAACTTGCCTGAATCTCCTCACTGTTGAAAAGAACCAAGTCCATCAGAATTGATCATTGTATAATCTTGTTGTTTCTGTGTATAATGTTCTCAGTTCTACTCATTTCACTTAGCACCAATTCATATAAGTCTCTCCAGGGGTCTATGAAATCGTCTTGCAGATCCTTTCTTGTAGAACAATAATATCTGTCACATTCATATACCGTAACTTGTTCAGCCATTCTCCAATTGATGAGCATTCACTCATTTTCCAGTTATTTGCCACTAAAAAAAAAAGGCTGCTCAAACATTTTTGCACATGTTGATCCCTTTCCCTCCTTTAAGATATCTTTAGGATATAAGCCCAATAGAAACATTGCTGGATCACAGGGTATGAACAGTTTGATAGCCCTTTGGGAAAAGTCCCATATTGGTTTCCAAAATAGTTGGATCAGTTCATAACTCCACCAACAATATATTAGTCTCCCAGTTTTTCCCATCCCCTCCAACATTCATCATTATCTTTTCTTGTAATTTTAGCCAATCTGAGGGATATGTATTGATACCTAAAAGTTGTCTTAATTTGTATTTCTCTGATCAATATTGATTTGGGGCATTTTTATATGACTAGAAATGGTTTTGATTTCTTTATCTGAAAATTGTCTGTTCATATCCTTTAACCATTTTGTCAATTGGAAAATGACTTGCATTTTATAAATTTGAGTCAATTCTCTATATATTTTAGCAATGAGGCCTTTATCAGAAGCTTTTTCATGTAAATTTTTCCAGTTTAACGGTTGCCTTCTAATCTTGTCTGCATTGGGAATTTTTGTATAAAAACTGTTTAAGTTAATATAATCAAAATTATCGATTATGCATTCCATAATATAATGTAATTCTTCTTTGGCTACAAATTCCTTCCTTCTCCACAGATCTGGGAGTAAGACTATGCTTTATTCTTTAGATTTGTTTATAGTATCACTCTTCTTTTTTCATTTTTGTTTTTATTTTTTGTATATTAAAGCTTTTTTACTTTTCAAAACAGTGGACAATTCTTCAACATTAGCCCTTGCGAAACCCTGTGTTCCAATTATCCCCCTCTCCTTATGCTCCCCCCTATATAGCAAGTCATCCAATATATGTTAAACATGGTAGAAATATGTTAAATCCAATCTATGTATACATATTTATACAATTATCATGCACACAAGAAAAAAAAAGAGGCAAAATAAAATGTAAGCAAACAACAACAAAGGCAATTTAAATGCTATGGTATGAACCAATGTAGATGGCTTTCTTCATCACTGAACAATTGGAACTCATTTGTATCATCTCAATGTAGAAAAGATGATGTTGATCATATATAATCTTGTTGTTACCGTGTATAATGATCTTTTGCTTCTGCTTATTTCACTTAGCATCAGTTCATGTAAGTTTCTCCAGGCCTCTCTGAAATCATCCTCTTGGTCATTTTTTTTACAGAACAATCATATTCAATAACATTTATATACCATAATTTGTTTATCTATTCTCCAATTAATGGGCATCCATTCAGTTTCCAGTTTCTTGCCACTACAAAAAGGGCTGCCACAAACATTTTTTGTACATGTGGATCCATTTCCCCCTTTAAGATCTGTTTGGGATATAATTCCAGTGGAGACACTGCTGGATCAAAGAGTATGCACAGTTTAATAACTTTCTGAGCCTAGTTCCAAATTACTCTCTAGAATGGTTGGAGCGCTTCAAATGAGATTAATCTCGTCTAGTATTGTCATCTTTATTATATTTGCTCAACTTATCCAAGAGCACTTGATATTTTTCCAGTTATTTAGATCTGACTATATTTGTGTGGAAAGTATTTTGTAGTTTTGCTCATATAGTTCCTGACTTTTCCTTGCCAGAGAGATTCCCAAATATTTTATATATTGACACTTATTTTAAATGGAATTTCTCTTTTGTACCTCTTGTTGTTGGATTTTGTTAGTGATGTATAAAAATGCTGATGATTTATTTGGATTTATTTTGTATCTGGCAATTTGCTAAAGTTGTGGATTATTTCTAATAGTTTTTTAGTTAATTCTCTAGGGCTCTCTAAGTATACCATCATATCATCTGCAAAGAGTGATAATTTGGCTTCCTCATTGCCTACTCTAATTCTTTTAATCTCTTTTTCTTCTCTTATTGCTAAAGCTAATACTTATAATATACTGTTGAATAGTAATGGTGATAGGGGGAAACTTTGTTTCACCCCATCTTATTGGTAATGGTTGGTTTTAAATAGATGCCACTGATCATTTTAAAGAAAACTCCATTAATTCCTAACCTCTCTAGTGTTTTTAATAGGAATGGATGTTAGATTTTGTCAAATGCTTTTTCTGCATATATTGAGATAATCATATAATTTCTGTTAGTTTGGCTATTGATATAGTCAGTTATGAAAGAAGGGAAAGGGGCTTGTATGTGCCAAAATGTTTGTGGCAGCCCTTTTTGTAATGGCTAGAAACTGGAAAATGAATGGATGCCCATCAATTGGAGAATGGTTGGGTAAATTATGATATATGAATGTTATGGGATATTATTGTTCTGTAAGAAATGACCAACAGGATGAATACAGAGAGGCTTGGAGACTTACATTAACTGATGCTGAGTGAAACAACCAGAACTAGGAGATCATTATACAATTCAACAATGATACTGTATGAGGATGTATTCTGATGGAAGTGGATATCTTCAACATAGGAAGAACTAATCCAATTCCAAATGATCAATGATGGACAGAATCAGCTACATCCAGAAAAGGAACACTGGGAAATGAGTGTAAACTGTGAGCATTTTTTTGTTTTTCTCCCCAGATTATTTTTACCTTCCAAATACAATTCTTCCTTTGCAACAACAACAACAAACAAAATTCGGTTCTGCACATATATATATTGTACCTAGGATATATTATAAGATATTTAATATGTATGGGAATGACTGCCATCTAGGGGAGGGGGTGGAGGGAAGGAGGGAAAAAATTCGGAACAGAAGGGAGTACGAGGGATAATGTAAAAAAAAAAATATTACCTATGCATATGTACTGTCAAAAAAAAGTTATAATTATAAAATTAATTTAAAAAAAGATATAGTCAGTTATGCTAATAGTTTTCCTAATATTGAACCTCCTTTGCATTCCTAGTATAAATCCTACTTGATCATGGTGCACTATCCTGGTGATAACTTGCTGTCATCTATTTTTAAATATTTTATCTAAAATTTTTGCATCAATATTCATTAGGGAAATTGATTTATAATTTTCTTTTTCTGTTTTGACCCTACCTGGTTTAGGTATCAGCACTATATGTGTGTCTTAAGAGGAATTTGGTAGGTAGGACTCCTTCTTTCACTATTTTTCCAAATAGTCTGACTATTTTTGCAATTAACAGTTCTTTAAATGTTTGATAGAATTCACATGTAAATCCATCTGGCCCTGGAGATTTTTTTTTTCCTAAAGGAGTTGATTAATAGCTTGTTCAATTTCTTTTTATAAGATGGAACTATTTAAGTAATTTATTTCCTCCCCTCCAAATCTGGGCAATTTATATTTTTGTAGGTACTCATTCATTTCACTTAGGTTATCAGATTTATTGGCATAAGTAGGGCAAAATTGCTCCTAATTATTATTCTTATTTCCTCTTAATTGTTGGAAAGTTCACCCTTTTCATTTTTGATACCAAGAATTTGATTTTTTTCATCCCTTTTGCTAATCAAATTAATTAAAAGCTTATCTATTTTGTTGTTTTTTTCATGACAACTTAGTTTTTTTAATTAATCAATTGTTTTCTTACTTTAATTTTTGTTAATCTCCCCTTTTATTTTGAGAATTTCATATTTAATATTTAATTGGGGGGGTTTTAATTTGGTATAATTCTGTCTCCATTCTATTTTCTTCAGAGATCTATAATGCCTAATTTTTCTAAAATTGTATTTACCTCCTTAACTTCTTTCTTATTTTATTGTTTGATTCATCTAATTCTGATAGAGCAAGTTTGAGATCTCCCACTGGCATAGTTGTCCTCTCTAATTCTTGTAGCTCCCTTCTCTAAGAATTTGGATGTTATATCATTTGATGCATATATGTTTAGCATTGATATTGCTTTTTATCTATTGTACCATTTAACAAAATATAGTTTCCAAAAATGTTTTTAATTAAATGTAAACAAAATTATCCATTTAGTATTTCATAATGTACTCTACATCATATTTGGTCATAAATTCCTCCCTTCTCCAAAGATATGATAGGTAAACTGATCCTTGCTTTTCTATTTGTTTTTAGTATCATCCTTTATGCTTAAATCAGGCACCTTTTTTGACCTTATTTTATTATAGGGTGTGAGATTTAAGTTTGTGCTGAGTTTGTGACATTCTATTTTTCAGTGTTCCCAGCAATTTCTGTCAAATACTGAATTCTTATATCAGAACCTGAATTCTTTGAGCTCATCAAAAAGTACATTACTATGATCATTGATCATGATATCTTATTATCTAAGCTCTTCTATTGATTCATCATTCAATTTTTAGCCCAGTACCAGATGGTTTTCATGCCTCCTGTTTTATAATAGAGTTAGTTTAGTACTGTCTAGTACTAGAATATGTCTAGAACTGCTAAGCTACCATCCTTTGCATTTTTTCCATTAATTTCCTTGACAGTTTTCATTTTTTTTATTTTCCTAAATAAATTTTAATATTATTTTTTCTTGCTTGACAGCGTATTTTGGCAGTTTGATATGACACTGAATTACTGGACTAATTTAATCAGAATTATTATTTTTATTATATTAACTTGACCTACTCATGAGCACTGATATTTTCCCACTTGTTTAGATCTGACCTTATTTGTGTGAAAAATGTTTTGTAATTTTGTTCATATAATTCCTGTTTGTTTTTTTTTGCAGGTAAATATCCAAATATTTTATTTTATCTAGAGTTATTTTAAATGGAATTTCTCTTTCTATCTCTTGCTTCTGGGATTTGCCAGTAACATATAGAAATGCTGATGATACAAGTTAGTTTATTTTATATCCCATAAATTTGCTAAAATTGCTAATTTTTTCAAGTAATTTTTTGGTTGAGTCTCTAGGTTTCTCTAAGTATGCCATCATAATATCTGCAAAGAGTTTATCTCCTCATAGCCTACATTAAATTCCTTCAGTTTATTTTTCTTATTGCTAAAGCTAACATTTCTAGTAAATATTGAATATTCACTCCTAATCTTACTGGAAATGTGCCTAGCTTCTCCCCATTACATATAGCGCTTGCTGCAGGTTTTGAATTATCTTAGGAAGATTCTGAAGATCACCAGGAAGGATAAAATATCACACATTTCTTTTCATGAATTAAACTGTCAAGCATTCCAACTCTCCTGTAGAGAGCACAACTCCATTGGACTGACCACATTGTTTGAATGACAAATGTATGCTTGCTAATATATATATATATATATATATATATATATATATATATGTATATATATATATATATATATATATATATGTATATATATATACATATATATATATATATGTATTATGGAAAACTCATACAGAGCAAATGCTCACAAGGTGCTCAGAAAAAACAATTGAAGGATACTCTCAAGGTCTCAAGAATTTTAGAATCAGTTGTATATGATATATGAGACAATGGCACAGTACCATCCAGCATGATACTACCTTTATCAGAGAAGGTGCTGTGCTCTATGAGCAAAGCAGAATTGAATTAGCCCCAAAGAAACATGATATATCCAAAATAAGAAGGGCTACCCTAAATGTTCATAGGGACTATTTGTGTCCAACTTGTGGCAGAGCATTCTAAGCTCATATTGATGAGCTCTTTGAGTTTGAAGGACAACCACCATCATCACTGCTAGTTTCATAGATGCTGTTTATTGTTCTTTGGAAAACTCCATTTATTCCTATGCTTCCTTCCTTATCTCTTTTAACTACATATATTTTGCTTCTGATTTGTCTTAGAGCAAAATTGCTATTTCTTCTCTCTCTCTCTCTTTTTGCTTCGTTGCAGGAAATTTTTCTTTGATTATTTCTTGAAGACATCTTGTCTTTTCCATTCTTTTTCTTCTATTTCTTTTTGCTGCTTATTTAAAATATTTATTTTTAATAAACATTGCTTTATGAATCATGTTGGAAGAGAGAAATCAGAGCAAAAGGGGGAAAAAAAGATGGGAGAGATTAAAAGCAAAAACAAAAAAAGAAGTGAACATAGCATATGTTGATTTACATTCAGCCTCCAAAGTTCTTTTTCTGGATGCCCATGGCATTTTTTTGTCCAAAGTCTATTGGGATTGCTTTGAACCACTGAACTACTAAGAAGAATCAAGTCTTTCATATTTGATCACCCCACATTCTTGTTGTTATTATGTATAATGTATTCCTAGTTCTGTTGTTTCACTCAGAATTAGTTTGTGTAAATCTTTCCAGGCTTTTCTAAAATCAGCTTGTTCATTATCTTTTGTAGAACAATAATATTTCATTGTCTTCATATATCACAATTTGTTCAGCCATTTGCCAATTGATGGGCATCAATTCATTTTTTTGATTCTTTGCTACAACAAAAAAGAGCTGCTATAAACATTTTTTTCATCTGTGGATCCTTTTCCTTCCTTTTCAGTCCTTTTCCTTCCTTTATGGTTTTCTTGGGATACTGACCTAGTACAGTAGCATGTCCATTTATATCTGTTCTGTTGATATTTTCCTTTTCTCTCATATTTGCCCATCTGAAAGGAATTAAATAGAATATCAAAAGTGTTTTAAATTATACTTCTTTTATATATATATATGTTATATATATATATATATATATATATATATATATATATATATATATATATAATATGGGGAATTGTGATTCAATGCATAGAACGCTGAGACTTTAATTAGGAGGACCTGAGTTCAAATGGGGAAGTTAATTACTTCTGTTTCCCTCTATTTCTTATGTATAAAATGAACTGGAGAAGGAAATGGCAAGCCAATGCACTATTTCTGCCAAATTTTTCCTGCTCCCCAAAAGGGGAGAGGGTCACAAAAGGTTAGACAGTTGAAAGGGACAGAACAATATTTTTATAGATTTTTTAATTTTTAATTTTTTTAATTTGAGAACTATCTGTTCATCCATTTTTGCCAATCAACAGCTTATTGAGTGTTTATTAACTATGTACTTAGCACTGGAATAAAGTGAAGTAATAAGATGAAGATAGAAAGAAATGGAAAACAATCTTTTATCTCAAAGAGCTCATAGTCTAATGAGGAAGACAAAAATGTATAAAAATAGATACAACATGTGGCAAATATCTCTGTAAGGAAAAGAACTAGCAGCTGAGTGGTTGAAGAAAGGTCTTTTGTAGACATGTGTCTTTGAAATGATTTTCATAGGAAGCTAGACACTTAAGAGGCAGCAGTGATAAAGTAGAATATTCCAGACTTTGGAGTCATCCATTGAATAACCACAGGGGAAAAGGATGGAATGTCTATTATGTTTTAGATTGTGGAAATATAGGGTGTGGAAAGAAATAAAGAGAAGAGGGTCAATGTGTGAAGATACTTAAATACTAAAGAATTTTATTCTTAAAAATAGAAGTAATAGGAAGTCACGAGTTCATTAAGCAAGGACATAATATTTTCAGAAGTATGTGTTAAGAAAATCACTTTAGAAGCTGTGTGGAGAACAGATTGGAATAGAAAAAAAGATTTGGAAGAGAAAAATTAGAAGGTTATAAATCTAGCTGAGAAGTGATTAGATACTATATTAACTCAAAGGTAATATGACTGGAGAGAAATGGATGAAGAAGAAAGATGAAAAGGTGAAGATAAATATACCAAATTTGGTAACTAATGAGATATAAGGAATATGGTAGTACCCTTGACAGTAATAGGGACATCAGTAGAAGCATCAACTGTGGCTAGAGTTTTCTGAAATATGCAACTGAAAAGAAAGGCACAAATATTTGTTATTGAAAGAAAATGGAATTAATAGTATAAATAGTATTTATAGTATGAAAGTTTTTTTTTCCTCTGACAAGGAAGATAGGATGGCATATGCTTTTCTAAATATGGGGTTGTGCTATGCTAAGTACAACTTGCAGAAACAGTTGAAATATGATGATTTAGCTTTGCAGTTTATAACTCAAGTACACACTGAGTAGTTTAGAGCATCTAGATCAGAAATAATGTGGGAAAATTTAGCTAACATTTGAGATTGTGAATGCAGGTAACATCTTTGCTACAAATCCTGCCTTTTTTCTTTTTAATTCATTCTCAACAAAAATGTGGTTTTAAGCAGTTGGAAGAGAAGCAACAGTTGGTTGAATATATAGCATGGTTTCCTTCTCTTGGACTTATAAAATGATGCAAAGTCAGAGAATTTTCTTCTTTGAAGAACAAATATTGTCAATCTCTTGGTTTCAAACCTCATGGTTTGAAAGAGTCTGTTTCTTTATAAAGAGTTCAGGAAAGCACTTGTGGAAGTAGTGTTCCTCTGTCATTGACTGTAGTTAGGTTTGGGAGATGTGAAGGAGTTGATTTTATCCTAATGTCCTAATAAATCACTTCCACATATTCTTATCCATCACCTTATTTGTCTGCAAGCCAAAATGGTGGGTGCAATCATTAATCAAGACCAACAGCAGCCATAACTATACAAGGGTACTATGTTTCATCTGTCAAGTAGAATCTATCCCTATCCCTTGTTTTAAGCAAGAAAATGAAATTAGACTAGTATGAATCTCATTTTGTCCTGATTAAAGGCTTACATTTTCCCTAGGCATTGCCTGACTATGTCCTGACTTGTGAGATATTCCACGTTCCTGTAATGTCATTTGGACAAAGCATGCCTATCTCTCTAGGTCATTGTTCTTCAGATTCACTTGTTTTACATGGAATTCAGGCTAGAAAATCTAGATATCCTTTGGGGTGTTAATTAAGAGGAGCATCCAAAATTAATCAGCAAATTCATTAGGGCGAAGGGGAGCTGTCTGAAGGCCTTGGATATAAAATGGGCTTCTGGCACATAGAAATGAGCCTTCGGCTATTGACAAAGAGGAAAGAAGTGCACAGACGGTGATCTGACATAAAAATTCATATATGTATACAAGTTTACATTCATTTTTCTTGTCAGCTTGTCACCCTTAATTATAAAGGTTGATTTGCAGTATTTGACAGATCTGAAAATCGTAAATACTTGGCCATTTGAAGTTCATCATATGGTCAGTGTTTTTTGAAAAAAAAATTGACATAGATACAACAGAGGCAGGACATTTTAAAGATCAAACTAAACACTAAGATGGTTATTTTATTATAGAAAAGTAAAGTGTGTCATTCCTGATGGAAAGAAGAACTCACCTCCCCGTGGACAATCAGGTGTTATTTAGAGAATACTGATAAGAAAGCTTTATGATCAAAAGTTTCCATTTCTTGTCCAAAACTTACTGTACTTGATTCATTTGTTTCTTTCCTCACTTCAACTTAATTCTAAGATAATCCTATTAGTGTTTCTTTCAGATTTTTAACTTAATAGTACCCTTTAAAGAAATTTGTATGTTTTCATTTGTAGCAGAAAAGACTACACAATTGATAATTTGAAATCTTTCATTTAAGTACATGTTGAGAGTCCAAGTACTTTGACATATCTGTATTGTGTTTATATTTTTTTCCAAATTAGACAACACATTTGATCATAAACTTGCTTAATATCAAAAGGTTCATAGGTGATAATACTAGCAAAGCCATAATCTCCATTCCAAAGAGTGATATTGTAGGCTATAAAAGATTTCCATCATCTAGTTACTCAGACTTTGGGAAACATTTCAAAAATTTGGAGAGGCTAGGGGACCCCTGTTTCTAAGTTTCCTCTGTTAAATGATACAGTTCAGGATTTCTGGGTTCCTCAGAGCTAGGAGTGTCATATCAGTGAGACTCTCGACAACAGTGGTCCACATTGGTGTAGGAAAAAACCAAAACAAAGCAAAATAAAAAATCAAACCCAAAACACAAAAGAATTGGTTCATTTTTTCTAGTGGTTCATGTTTGCATCTCAACTTGACTAAATAAATCACAGGGACTTGGTTTCAGTTTCTTCATGAGCAAGGAAAAATCCATTTAAAAGTGACTAGACAGTTATCTCTTGCCACCACCTCCATTTCAGCAATATTTGTTCATTGAAAGCCAGATTTAACTTAAATTATGGCTAATTCTTCTTGAACAATTCCTGAACAATGCAGTTTGAGTATAACAGTGTTGCCTTCTTATGTAAAAGCTGTAGAGCTGAAAAGGACTTCAGAGGCTATCTGTCCCAACCTCTTTATTTTTAAAATGAGGAAACTGACACCAAGAGAGTTTATATAACTTTTTCATGATGATGATTCATGATGATATATAACATTTCATGATGATGTAAACAGATATGTGATTTGATTATTGAAGTTTTCATTATTCTATACTGTTTTCAATACTTTTAAAATTTTAAATTAATAAAAAATATTTAAAATTTAAAAGCATTAAAAAACTATAGCTAGAAACAGTTATTAGTGTTGCCCATCTAATAGCAACAAATAGTTTTGTTGGAAAATATCAACTTAAAACTGATAAAAAGAAATTTGCTTACTTGGTTTTGAGACTGTTTTACTTCATGAACATCTATATTGGGAGGACCTTGTAGATCACCTGGCCCAAGCCCTTTATTTTACAGATGAAGATATTGATATTTAAGGAGTTTAAAGAGAATATCACACTGTGTAATAATTAGAACATATAGGTAAAAATATTAGTATAAATATAAAACATTAAGAATATTTCCCATGTATTTCAGAGCTGTCAATATATCTGAGTTTGAATCTTGACAATAAAGCTTCATTTCTCTGGGCCTCAGAATCCCCATTTGTAAAGTTAAAAGATTAGACTAGATGATATTTTAGGTCCTTCAAATATTTGATCCTATGATGTTTTATGTGTTGACAACATTTGGCAGGGGAATGTGCTTTAGAGTAAATATGGAAAAGCACAAAATTCACATGGATGAGTCAGTTCTGACAGTAAAACAATGATAACAAATGCTATGTAATTAAATGACCAAGTTTGTTCCTGAAAAGGAGATAAAAAAATCCACTTCTGTAATTTATTTAGAGGGAGATTAATATTGTTTAGCACTTAAGAAAGTGCTCAGTTCAGTCATAACTCATCCTTTTCTAGCATCTAATCTGGACTTTTTCCACCACAAGTTTCAGAAATTTCATGAAAATTCACTCCAACCTTGGAATTTGAATAATGAAATTATTCTCCCTCTGTTTGGATAGCTCCTCCCAGAATTTCTATTTAAAATGAGTTCCCAAGATGGCTATGTCAACTTATTCTATGAACTGCATTGTAGATTTTCTCTAACATGATCTGGTGTGTATTTCCACCCTTCATTTTAATACTCTTCTCCTTGTATTTATATTCCTAATACTTAATAAAAATAAATACTAAATGACTTATTAATTGTTGACTGCATTGGTTTGTCCCTTCTATTTTTAAATTTTTTCTTTGTTATGAGAACTCCTCAGGTGTGAAATTATAATAGACATATTAAGAAATATAGGTGATATCACAGAATGTCAATATTTCCCTAACTTTTAAAACAGTCATTTCCTCATAAATATTTTATATAAATGAGATCTCTAGATATCATAAACACAATTCAATGAATCTATCATTTATTTGAATTTTCCTTGGCTATATATTTTCAATGAACATAGCCATGGAACTGGAATTATTTCTATTAAATGCAAGGAAAAAGATCTAGTAATTAGTGTAGATCATTCCATCAAAAATTCAGATTAATATGTTTTCAGGTAGATTTTCACTTTTCTTTTGAAATTAACAAAAGGAAGTCCTATTTTTCTCAGGAGGTGGTACTTAATCATCCAACCCTGAGAAATAATGCAATCTGAAAATATAAGTAAGTTTATGAAGGGCTTAAATTATGGATAAATTCATAGTACTTTATTCATACCATGTATTTTAATAATGTTTTAGGAAAGTTAGCATATGAATTATTTTTACAATGTTCTCATGACTATGACTATTTTTATTCACATAATAGGATGACTATTTTTATTCACATAATACGAAAGAGAAAACTAAGAGAAGATAAGTAAAACAATAAACCCATAAAAGAAAGAAAAGTCACATGGAAGAGTCACTAAATTCAATTCAAGTCTTATTAAGGGTCCACAAATGAGTCAACAAGCATTTATTAGTGACCCATTATGTTATGGTCCAGACTCCACCATTAACTTGCATCATAAAATGTAGTGTTCTGTTTCTCTAAACCGTAATCCTTCTCTGGAAGCAGATCCTTTATTTTCTCCTTCAAATCTTGTCTCCTTCACTTGGGGCTCAGCTAGTTCTCTGAAGGCCTTCCTCTCTCCTTGATTCCCTGAAGAACTCTTGTCAGAATGTCTCCAGCCTCTCACCTTCCCCAATATCTCCAGCCAGCATGAAGGTAGACGTGGGAATGAATCAGACTCCACCTCTAAGAGTGGGATTGTGGGCTTCTGTGTTGTGAATCTCCCAAAAGTACATGAGCAGGCTTTTCCTTTAGACTTGTGAATCTTTTAGACAGTGAATCTCTCCACTGAAATCCTGGCTCTCTGAATCTCCTTGAGCTTCCCTGAAGTTCTCCCTGGAAGTCCTCTCCTTGACTCCATCCTGGCTCTGAATCCTGGCTTTTTATATCCTCCCAGAGAATGGGCTTGTGGGTACTCCCTGAGTTTGTGGGAGCTCCTTAAAAGTATGTTCTCTTAAAGGTGTGAATCTCATGTGTGGACCAATGATCTAACTCCTTTAAGGGTGTAAATTCATTTAAAGATTTGAATTCCTTTAAAGGTGTGAACTAAGTGCATAAGTACCTTGTAAAAATCCTAACATCTCCCCTTTTCTTTTGATTTAGAACATAGGGTAGTCATGGCCTTGAAACAGGTATACATAAATCCATCAATATGGGAGGTATTACACATAATTACATAAATTACATAAGCACATAGTAACATAACACATGAGGAACATGTCCATAAGTCCTAGAATTCTGTCCATTAGTTTATGTGCCAGGAATCCAATAATTCCTGTACATTTTGAAGTCCTACATTTTGAAGGCCTCATCAACAATTTTTCATCTCAAGGAATCCAATGATCCCTGCTGATTTTCAAGTCCTTTAACAGTCTTATCTTGTGTTAGGGAATACAATGATTCCTGAAGATTTTGTTCTTAGGTCTTCTCCTTTGTTTCCAGATTTTTCTCTTTTTCTGTCTCTCCAGGTGCTTGTTACCACCCATTTGTTTCCTTCTCTGATCCCTTCTCCATCTGAAGAAATACAAGCAAACCCTCTCTCCCAGGCAGTTAACCTATCTAATTTCCTTCTATTTACCACTTTCTAAATCTCTTCTCATCATCTGGCAATTACATTGGAGCTGTTTGCACTGGACACTGTCCTGTTGGTTTAGAAGGCCTGTATTCTCCCTAAGTGTACTCCTTTTCTGCTATCTGACTGCTTTTTGGCTGACTGATTAGGTAATCCCTTTCTTCCATGTGATTACTTTTCAGCTGATAGATCACATCAGAGTCCTGACCTTCTGAAGGCAATTTGGGTGCCAACACGCCCCACCTGTCTTTTGAGTGAGGTCTTGGAACTGGGCCCCACCTCTCATTTCTCTGGGTCAATCTATATTCTGAGGCCCAGTGGAAGCTCTTGTGATATTTTGGACATGGGCTTTTAGGTCTTCTCTCACCCTGTCTTCTCACTCTATCTCCACATCTATCTCACTGAGCTCTTAGATGTCCAACTTTTCCACATTGAAAACATCAACGAGTTTCTCTAGAAGTCCTTTGCCAAGAGAGACCCTGTCTTTCCATGTTCATCATTGTCTGAGTATAATAAGCATTTGTGCCCATAGTAGCACAGTGTCTTATGATCTCCTCTAAAGGAGCAGCTTTGTGTAGTCCCCATATAATTCTTTTGCAAACCTTATTGGCATTTTCCATAGCCAAATTATTTCTGTAGCTGCATTTAAAGGTTTGAACTCCTTTAAAGTTGTGAACTAAGTGCATAAGTACCTTGTAAGAATCCTAACAGTGTAATTTTTAAAAACATATTTTAAAAATTAGACCTCATTTTCTTTGTTTATGAGAGGCAAGACTGGATGATTTCTAAGTTTCTTCTAATTCTTCCATTCTATATAATTCTGTAACTTGTCCAATATAATGTGGATAGTAAGTTTTTGAAATAAGTATTACTAGAGTATCTATCTATCTATCTTTTCTGAACCTTAGTTAACAGACTTAAAGAGTTTGGAGTATTTTCTTTATCTTTTGTAGAGAATGTCATGGAGAAAACCAATTTTTTTATTGAATAGTCCTTGATGTAGAATCCAAATGCTAAACCTTCCTGAGATGGTATGTCTCTGTTTGTTTCTTTCCTTCCTTCTTTCTTTCTTTTTTCTCCCTCCTTTCCTTCCCCCTTTCCTTCCTTCCTTCCTTCCTTCTTTCCTTCTTTCTTTCCTTCCTTCCTTCCTTTTTTGCTTATTTTAAAATTTTTTCTTTCTTCTAATTCTTTTTTTAAAAAATTTTTTGCAGCTGTTGTTAGTTTTTGGTTAACTTTTATTTTCAGTTCTAAATTCTCTTCCTCCATCAACCTTGACATATACCAATTTAAAAGGCAAGAAATATGACATCAATTTATACATATGAATTCATGTTAAATTTTATTGTTACTTTAAAAAATTATCACCGGTTTAGAAAAATTTGAAATTTCTTATAAATTAATATGGCAAATTAGAAAAAAAAATAAATTGATTTGAAGTTAATTGACTGCAAAATATTCTTCAGCATTGAAATTTACAAAATTATCTGCTTTGGAAAGTTATTTTTCCAATATATTGTTATTTAAATATTTCCCAATAAGTTTAACATTCTTTTTTAAAATTGAGTTCCAAACTCTCTCTCTCATCCTGTGCCTTTTTCTTCCTGCAGAAAGTTTGTTTGATAAGAACATGGTTCTTACCCACTGAATCTCAAAATTCACTTTGTTTACAGAAAATAAACATGGTTCAAATGAGGTCTTCTTTCATATACATAATCTCATTTTCTCTTCCTAATGACCCTGTGAAGTGCACAATAGGTACCATTGAACAATTCCACATTGCAGTTGAGGACAGCATTAAAAATAAAGTGATTTGCTCTGTTGTACAGTAACAAGAAGCATAGAGGCATGAGTATATTATGTATACTAACTCACAGGGTTGTCTAAAAGATCAAATGAGCTAAATGTATAGGAACTTTGTAAATGAATGTCATATTCAGCTTTGAAATAAGGAAGATGAGTTCAAGTTCCTTTTTTAGGCTCATATTAGTTGTGTGAATTAGGGTGATAAGTTAATCTTTTAGTGTCCATGATCTCTAGATGAAGTTGCAGAGATTGTCAGCCTGCATAGGTAGAAGATGGACTGAAATGACAGATCTGGCTGCAGTTTCCTATTTCCATAAAATAGTGTTATACCTAGGTCTTGAACTTGGGCCTATTGACTCCATTTCTGGTATTCTGTCTTATCTCAATCAGGGAATGTATTAGCTGTGGGATAAAAAATTTCAATCTCATTTTGTACCAAAAAATTAGTCAGACACCTCAGAAGCTGAGCCTATGTAATTATAATTTAGAATTGAAAGAGAAGAAAGCTTAACTAGCCCAACTTTTTCATCTCACACGTGAAAAAAAAAAGATGCTGAGATGCAGATAACTTGTTTCTTATTACATGTATAATAGAACTGGTATTTGATCCTAGGTCTTCTTACTCCAAATATTGTACTATTTCCTTCATGCTGGATTGCTTCCTAATAGTATCAAAGGGCTTGAAACATAAGTGAGCAGAAGATTGATCATACAGGAAAAAGTACATTAGGTCACATTGTTTTTGACTTGAACATAAAATCTTGGGAAAACAATATGAATATGACTATCTACTTCTTCTAAATCTATAAGGAATTTTAGAGAACTGTGTCTTTTATATTACTTCATGTAGAATGATGCCATGAAACTATTTCCAAACTATTACACACAGTAAATATCTGTGGAAAATACTGGAAAATGGAAAGGTGAAGCCAAGATGATGGAGGGGACATACACTTCTATCTGATCTTCTCCCATAATCTTCAACTAATGAACAAATTCAGCCTCTGAATTAGTTCTGGCCTGGCAGAATCCACAAATATTGTGAGTGCAGCAAATTACTAGTACAAGATAATTTTGAAGTTCAGGTCAGAAAAGGTCTGTTTTGGTTGAGCAAGGAAGAAAGTGGCCAAGCACAGGTAGGCAGAGCATGGAGGCCACCACACGCCAAAAATACATTGGGTGGGGTGCAGTCTTTACGAGGTGGTGGGATTTCCACAGGGAGGTGCAGACTTTGTGCTGTGGAAAATCTAGAAAGAGGAATTTACATCAGTTCTGCCCTGGTTGCAAGCCAGTAGATCACCAGTGAAGTTACAAAACATCTAAAACAAACACAAAAGGTAAGTAGTAAACCCCAAAACACCAGAATCTCACGGGACCTGGCCATGCCCACCTAGCACTGGGAGTGAATCAACAAAATCCCAGTGCCACCGCCACTTTGTGGCTTGTGGAGGAAGCTTGGAAAACCTCCTTTACCCTAAAAGCAGATTGCCAAATTTTCTTTTTCTTTTTTCTTTTTATTTTTTAAATTAATTTTATAATTATAACATTATCCCTTGTACTCCCTTCTGTTCTGAATTTTTCCCCTCCTTCCCTCCACCCTCTCCTCTAGATGGCAGGCATTCCCATACATATTAAATATCTTATAATATATCCTAGGTACAATATATATGTGCAGAACCGAATTTTGTTGTTCTTGTTGTTGCAAAGGAAGAATTGTATTTGGAAGGTAAAAATAATCTGGGGAGAAAAACAAAAAAATGCTCACAGTTTACACTCATTTCCCAGTGTTCCTTTTCTGGATGTAGCTGATTCTGTCCATCATTGATCATTTGGAATTGGATTAGCTCTTCTCTATGTTGAAGATTCCATCAGAATACATCCTCATACAGTATCATTGTTGAAGTGTATAATGATCTCCTAGTTCTGCTCGTTTCACTCAGCATCAGTTGATGTAAGTCTCTCCAAGCCTCTCTGTATTCATCCTGTTGGTCATTTCTTACAGAACAATAATATTCCATAACATTCATATACCATAATTTACCCAACCATTCTCCAATTGATGGGCATCCATTCATTTTCCAGTTTCTAGCCACTACAAAAAGGGCTACCACAAACATTTTGGCACATGCACGTCCCTTTCCTTTCTTTAGTTTTTCCTTTGGAAAATAGTAGCATTGCTGGGTCAACGGGTATACACATTTTGATAACTTTTTGGGCATAATTCCAGATTGCTCTCCAGAATGGTTGGATTCTTTCACAACTCCACCAACAATGCATCAGTGTCCCAGTTTTTCCACATCCCCTCCCACATTCATCATTATTTGTTCCTGTCATCTTAGCCAATCTGACAGGTGTGTAGTGGTATCTCAGAGTTGTATTAATTTGCATTTCTCTGATCAATAGTGATTTGTAACACTCTTTCATATGAATGGAAATAGTTTTAATTTCATCATCTGAAAATTGTCTGTTCATATCCTTTGACCATTTATCAATTGGAGAATGGCTTGATTTCTTATAAATTAAAGTCAATTCTCTGTATATTTTGGAGCCGAGGCCTTTATCAGAATCTTTAACTGTAAAAATGTTTTCCCAATTTGTTACTTCCCTTCTAATCTTGTTTGCATTAGTTTTGTTTCTGCAAAAGCTTTATAATTTGATGTAATCAAAATTATCTATTTTGGGATCAATAATGATCTCTAGTTCTCCTTTGGACACAAATTCCTTCCTCCTCCACAAGTCTGAGAGGTAAACTATCCTATGTTCCTCTAATTTATTTATGATCTCATTCTTTATGCCTAAATTTGGGACCCATTTTGATCTAATCTTAGTATGTGGTGTTAAATGTAGGTCCATGCCTAATTTCTTCCATACTAATTTCCAGTTTTCCCAGCAGTTTTTGTCAAATAATGAATTTTTATCCCCAAAGTTGGGATCTTTGGGTTTTTCAAACACTAGATTGCTTTTTTTATTCACTATCTTGCCCTGTGAACCTAACCTATTCCATTGATCAACTAGTCTATTTCTTAGCCAATACCAAATGGTTTTGGTGACTGTTACTTTATAATATAGTTCTAGATCAGGTACAGCTAGAACACCTTCATTTAATTTTTTTTTTTTCATTACTTCCCTTGAAATTCTCGACCTTTTGTTGTTCCATATGAATTTTGTTGTTATTTTTTCTAGGTCATTAAAATAGTTTCTTGGGAGTCTGATTGGTATAACACTAAATAAATAGATTAGTTTAGGGAGTATTGTCATCTTAATTATATTTGCTCGGCCTATCCAAGAGCACTTAATGTCGTTCCAATTATTTAAATCTGACTTTATTTTTGTGGCCAGTGTTTTGTAATTTTGCTCATATAATTCCTGACTTTACTTTGGTAGATATATTCCCAAATATTTTATACTATCAACCGTTATTTTGAATGAAATTTCTCTTTATATCTCTTGCTCTTGGATTGTGTTGGTAATGTATAAAAATGCTGAGGATTTATGTGGACTTATTTTGTATCCTGCAACTTTGCTAAAGTTCCGAATTATTTCTAATATCTTTTTAGCAGAGTCTTTAGGGTTCTCTAAGTATACCATCATGTCATCTGCAAAGAGTGATAGTTTGATTTCCTCATTACCTATTCTAATTCCTTGACTCTCTTTCTCGGCTCTTATTGCCAAGGCTAGCGTTTATAGTACTATATTGAATAGTAATGGTGATAGTGGGCAACCTTGTTTCACTCCTGATCTTAAAGGGAAAGATTCCAGTTTATTGCCATTACATATGATGTTTACTAACGGTTTTAAATATGTGCTCCTTATTATTTTAAGGAATAGTCCATTTATTCCTATACTCTCAAGTGTTTTTAGTAGGAATGGATGTTGGATTTTATCAAATTCTTTTTCTGCATCTATTGAGATGATCATATGGTTTTTGTTAATTTGGTTATTGATATAGTTGATTATGCTAATAGTTTTCCTAATATTGAACCAGCCCTGCATTCCTGGTATAAATCCCACTTGGTCATAGTGTATTATCCTGGGGATGATTTTCTGTAGTCTTTTTGGTAATATCTTATTTAAGATTTTAGCATCAATATTCATCAAGGAGATTGGTCTATAATTTTCTTTCTCAGTTTTCAGCCTACCTGGTTTAGGTATCAGTACCATGTCTGTGTCATAAAAGGAATTTGGTAGGACTCCTACAATCCCTATTTTTTCAAATAGTTTATATAGCATTGGAGTTAATTGTTCTTTAAATGTTTGGTAGAATTCACATGTAAATCCATCTGGTCCTGGGGATTTTTTCTTAGTGAATTGGTTAATAGCTTGTTCTATTTCTTTTTCTGAAATGGGACTATTTAGACTATTTACTTCTTCCTCTGTTAATCAGGGCAAGCTATATTTTTGAAGGTATTCTTCCATTTAATTTAAGTTATCAAATTTATTGGCATAAAGTTGAGCAAAGTAGTTCCTAATTATTGTTCTAATTTCATCTTCATTAGTGGCAAGTTCTCCCTTTTCATTTTCAAGACTGACAATTTGCTTTTCTTCTTTCCTTTTTTAATCAGATTTACTAAGGGTTTGACTATTTTGTTGGTTTTTTCATAGAACCAACTCTTAGTTTTATTAATTAATTCAATAGTTTTTTTTTACTTTCAATTTTATTAATCTCACCTTTTATTTTTAGAATTTCAAGTTTCGTGTTTGTCTGGGTGTTTTTAATTTGTTCCTTTTCTAGCAATTTTAATTGTAAGCCCAATTTGTTGACCCTCTCTTTCTCTATTTTATGCAAGTAGACCTCTAGAGATATAAAACTTCCCCTTATTACTGCTTTGGCTGTATCCCAGTCAAATTTTGGTATGATGTCTCATTATTGTCATTTTCTTGGGTGAAGTTATTAATTATGTCTATGATTTGCTGTTTTACCCAATCATTCTTTAGTATAAGATTATTTAGTTTCCAATTATTTCCTGGTTTATTTTCCCCTGGTTTTTTTATTAAATGTAATTTTAATTGCATTGTGTTCTAAAAAGGATGCATTTACTATTTCTGCCTTACTGCATTTGATTTTGAGATTTTTATGTCCTAGTATAAGATCAATTTTTATATAGGTTCCATGAACTGCTGAGAAGAAAGTATACTCCTTTCTGTCTCCATTTACCTTTCTCTAAAGATCTATCATATCAAACTTTTCTAATATTCTATTTACCTCTTTGATTTCTTTCTTATTTATTTTGTGGTTTGATTTATCTAATTCTGAGAGTGCAAGGTTGAGATCTCCCACTATTATAGTTTTGCTGTCTATTTCTTCTTGCAGCTCTCTTAATTTCTTTTTTTTAAGAATTTAGATGCCGCAGTCACCAAAACCATTTGGTATTGGCTAAGAAATAGACCGGTCGATCAGTGGAACAGATTAGATACAAAGGACAAAAAAGGCTACATCTATAGCAATCTAGTCTTTGACAAACCCAAAGATACCAACATTAGGGATAAAAATTCTTTATTTGGAAAAAACTGTTGGGAAAACTGGAAATTAGTATGGCAGAAATTAGATATGGATCCACACTTAACATCATATACCAAGATAAGATCAAAATGGGTCCATGATTTAGGCATAAAGAATGAGATCATAAATAGATTAGAGGAACAGAGAATAGTCTACCTCTCAGACCTGTGGAGGAGGAAGGAATTTATGACCAGAGGAGAACTAGAGATCATTATTGATCACAAAATAGAAGATTTTGATTACATCAAACTAAAAAGTTTCTGTACAAACAATACTAATGCAAACAAGATTAGAAGGGAAGTAACAAATTGGGAAAATATTTTTAAAGTTAAAGGTTCTGATAAAGGTCTCATTTCCAAAATATATAGAGAACTGACCCTAATTTATAAGAAATTGATAATTGACCAATTGAAATTTGACCAATTGATAAATGGTCAAAGGATATGAACAGACAATTCTCAGATGATGAAATTGAAATTACATCCACTCATATGAAAGAGTGTTCCAAATCACTACTGATCAGAGAAATGCAAATTAAGACAACTCTGAGATACCACTACACACCTGTCAGATTGGCTTACAGGAACAAATAATGATGAATGTTGGAGGGGATGCGGGAAAACTGGGACACTAATGCATTGTTGGTGGAGTTGTGAAAGAATCCAGACATTCTGGAGAGCAATTTGGAACTATGCCCAAAAAGTTATCAAACTGTGCATACCCTTTGATCCAGTATTGCTGCTATTGGGCTTATATCCCAAAGAAATACTGAGGAGGGGAAAGGGACCTGTATGTGCCAAAATGTTTGTGGCAGCTCTTTTCGTAGTGGCTAGAAATTGGAAGATGAATGAATGTCCATCAATTGGAGAATGGTTGGGTAAATTATGGTATATGAAAGTTTTGGAATATTATTGCTCTGTAAGAAATGACCAGCAGGAGGAATACAGAGAGGCTTGGAGAGACTTACATCAACTGATGCTGAGTGAAATGAATAGAACTAGAAGATCACTGTACACTTCAATGTTGTATGAAGATGTATTCTGATGGAAGTGTTTATCTTCAACATAAAGAAGTTCCAACTCACTTCCAGTTGATCAATGATGGACAGAAATAACTACACCCAGAGAAGGAACACTGGGAAGTGAATGTAAATTGTTAGCACTACTGTCTATCTACCCAGGTTACTTATACCTTCGCAATCTAATACTTAATGTGCAACAAGAAAATGGTATTTACACACATGTATAGTATCTAGGTTATATTGTAACATATGTAAAATGTATGGGATTGCCTATCATCAAGGGGAGGAAGTACAGGGAGGGAGGGGGTAATTTGGAAAAATGAATACAAGGGATAATATTATAAAAAAAAAATTACTCATGCATATATATTGTGAAAAAAATTATAAATAAATAAAATTTAAAAAAAAAAGAATTTAGATGCTTCACCACTTGGTGCATATATGTTTAATATTGATACTGCTTCATTATCTATGCTACCCTTTAGCAGGATATAATGCCCTTATTTCTTTTAATTAGGTCAATTTTGTTTTTGCTTGATCTGAGATGAGGATAGCTATCCCAGCTTTTTTGGCTTCAACTGAAGCATAGTAAATTCTGCTCCACCCTTTTACTTTTATTTTGAATGTATCACCCTGTTTCAGGTGTGTTTCCTGTAAACAACATATAGTAGGATTCTGGCTTTTAATCCAGTCTGCTAACTGCTTCTTCTTTATGAGGGAGTTTACCCCATTCACATTTATGGTTAGAATGACTAATTCTATATTGATTGCCATCCTGTTAACCCCTGCTTATTCTTGTCTCCTTTCCTTCCCTCTTACCCCCCTACCCAGTATTAAATGTGTGAACAACACTTGCTTTTCACAGCCCTCCCTTTTTAGTATCCCTCCCCTACCTTAAAGTTCTTCTTTCTATTTTACCCCTTTTTATCACAATTTCTGTATTGCCTTCCCCTTAGCTTACTCCTTCCCTCTCACTTTTCAATGAAGTGGAAGAAGTTTCACCATAAATCGAATATGTCTATTGATACACACTCTGTTCATCCCCCTCATTTCTTTCTCTCACACATAATAGTTTACCTTTGCTTCTTCATGAGATGTAGTATCACCACTTTTTTATGATATAATTTTCTTTCCACCTCTAGTTTTTAGGACAAATTATACATGTGTTCTTTATATATCTTTATGGCAGAAATATAGTTCTCAGGATTTCTTTTTACCTTTTTTAGAAATCTCTTGAGTTCTGTATTTGAAGATCAAACATTTTGTGTAGATCTGGTTTTTTCATCAAGAATAGATGGAATTCATTTATTTCGTTAAATATCCATCTTCTTCCCTGGAAAACAATGCTCATTTTTGCTGGGTAAGTTATTCTTGGCTGTATACCAAGTTCTTTAGCCTTTCCGAATATCATATTCCAGATCCTTTTGTTCTTTTAATGTGGAAGCTGCTAGATCCTGGGTTATCCTTATTGTGCCTCCTCCATATCTGAATTGCTTTTTTCTAGCAGCTTCCAATCTTTTTTCCTTTGTCTGATGGTTCTTGAACTTGGTCAGTATATTTCTTGGCATTTTGATTTTAGGTTCCCTTTCAGTAGGTGATCAATGAATTTTTTCAATGTCTATTTAACCTCTGTTTCCAAAATGTCTGGGCAGTTCTCTTTGATAATTTTCTGGAAAATAGTGTCCAGGCTCTTTTTTTCCTCACATTTTTCAGGGAGTCCGATTCTTCTCAAATTGTCTCTCCTGGATCTGTTTTCCAGGTCTGTTGTCTTTCCAATAAGGTACTTGACATTCTTTTCAATTGTTTCATTTTTCTGGTTTTGCTTGACTACTTCTTGGTTTCTCCTCGAGTCATTCATTTCTACTTGTTCAAGTCTAATTTTCAAGGATGTATTTTCTTCACTCACTTTTTTTATATCTTTTTGTAATTGTCCAATTGAGTTTTTAAGTGAGTTTTTTTCTTCTATGGAATTTTTTCCCATTTCATCCATTTTATTTTATAGAGAGCTGTTTTCTTTTTCCAGCTCACTAATCCTGTTTTTCTTGGAGTTGTTTACCTTTTCTAATTCACTAATTTTATTTCTCAATGATTTGTTTTCTTTATCTACTCTGTCTTTAAATGTGTGGAATGACTTCTCCAGGCTCTCTTGCCAAGCTTCTCTTTCTTTTTCCCATTTCTCTTCCAGCTCTCTTGTGAGAGCCTTTTTGATTTCCTCTGTGAGATTCTTTTGTATTGAGCAGCAGATCATATCCCCCTTAGGGGATTCCTCTGGAGACAATCTGCTTTTAGTCTCCTCAGTATTTGAAGTCTGCTCTCTCTCCATACAGAAGCTGTTAATGGTTAGAGCCCTTTAATTTTTTTTTTTCATTTTGTCAGAGAGAAAATCAAAGAAACAAATTGACAAGAGAAACAATTGGTCTGTTTTTTTGGGGGGATGGGGTTGGATGGTGTTACTGAGCTTCCTCTACAGACTGGGGGAGACAGCCGCGAGGCACTAACAGGACAGTGATGGCTGTGCTGGGTCTGTCCTCTGAGGCTCTGAGAATGCCCTGAGTCACTCTGGGTGGGGGTGGGGGTGGCCGGGTCCCGAGAGATGCTAGCTTTCCTTGGTTTTATTCTTCACCTCTGGTGTTTACACCTTCTCTGCTGCTCCTGGCTTGCTGCCAAGACAGAACATCCATACTGGGGTAAAAGTCTTTCCGCAGAAAGGGGAGAGATCATAGCCCTCCCCCCTCCTGTCTGAGCTGTGTGAGCTGCCTGTCTCGCTCTCGCTGCCTTCCCTCAGTCTGCACCCAGTCTGTTCGACCCTCTACTGAGCAAACACAGACCTTCTCTGGAGAATTTCAAGGATGTCTTCTGTTGGTGATTATTTGTGAGTTTCTTTTTTGGTCAAGTATTAATTCCAAGGCTTATCATGAAGTAAGTCCTGAGAGAAAACGTGGAGCTCAAGCAGCTGTCTGCCTCCATGCTGCCATCTTGGATCTCAACTTTTTCAAAAAAAAAAAAAAAGAGTAAAAAGACAAAGAGAACTCTAACCATAGATAGTGTCCGAGGTGAAAGAGAAGAACAGATTTCAAACCCTGAAGCAACTAAAATTAGATTGTCTCTAGAGGAAGCCCCAAAGATGATGTAACTTGATCTGCATCATACAAGATTTTCCTAGAAGAAATTAAAAAGGATCTTGAAAACATTTTTCTAATCAAAGGTTCTGATAAAGCCCTCATTTCTAAAATATATAGAGAATTGACTCAAATTTGTAATAATTAAAACTATTCTCCAGTTGATAAATGGTCAAAGGATATGAACAGACAATTTTCTGATGAAGAAATTGAAACTATTTTTAGTCATATGAAAAGGTGATCCAGAGAAATGCAAATTAAGACAACTCTGAGATACCACTACACACCTCTCAAATTGGCTAAGGTGACAGGAAAAGATAGTAATGAATGTTGGAGGGGATGTGGGAAACCTGGAACCCTAATACATTGTTGGTGTAATTCTGAACAGATGCAACCATTCTGGAGAGAAATTTTGAACTGTGCTCAAAAAGTTATCAAACTGTGCATACCCTTTGATTCAGCAGTGTTTCTACTGGGAATGTAGCCCAAAGAGATCTTAAAGGAGGAAAAGGGAGCCACATGTGCAAAAAAGTATGTGGAAGCCCTTTATTGTAGTGGCAAGAAATTGGAAACTGAATGGATTACCATCAATTGAAGAATGGCTGAATAAATTATGGTATATGAATGTTATAGAATATTATTGTTCTGTAAGAAAAAACCAACAGGATGATTTCAGAGAAGTCTGGAGACACTGACATAAACTGATGCTAAGTGAAATAAGCAAACCCAGGAGATCATTATAAATGGCAACAGGAAGATTATATGATGATTAATTCTGATGTTCGTGTCTCTCTTCAACAATGAGGTGATTCAAACCACTTCCAATTGTTCAGTGATGAAGAGAGACATCTACACACAGAGAGCGGCCTGTGGGAAGTGAGTGTGATTCATAACATAGCATTTTTACTCTTTTTATTGTTGTTTGCTTGCATTTTATTTTGCTTATCTTTTTTTTTATTGATTTGATTTGATTTTTCTTGTGAAGCAAAACAATTGAATAAATATGTATGCATATATTGAATTTAACATATATTTCCTCCATGTTTAACATAGATTTGATTACTTGCTATCTAGGGGAGGACATGGAGGAAAGGGGGGAAATTGGAACACAAGGTTTTGCAGGCATTAATGTTGAAGAATTGTCCAAGTATATGTTTTGAAAAATAAAAAGCTTTAATAAGAAAATGATTAAAAATAATGTGTTCACAATGTTGAAAATATCATCCTCATATTGTTGCACATCTAGTACATAATGACAACTTACCTTGTCACATTAATTTTAAAATTTAAAGGTTATTATTCAAAGTTCACCAAAATGTATAAAAATTTAAATGAATACATTTTTATCTTATTTTCTTTTTTTAAAAAAAGAAATATTTTACCTATATTCATTGACTTCTCTATGAAGGTCTTAATTTAACTCATTCAAGTACATAGAAGTAGATATTAGGCCTGTTATTTCTTGTTATGGGAACTATCAGATTAGTAGCTTTCTCTCATCAAGGCTGAGTGCATCTTTTCTACAACTTGCAACCTTGAGAGAGTTGCATTTGAATGCCTACAGGTGAAATGACTTACCCATGGTGATACATTCAGTATCTATCAGAGGAGAATTCTTAATTTGGGCCCTTCTGATTCTTAAGGCCCAACTTTCCATCCACTATGATACGCTATTTTATAAACATTTAATATTGCATTTAAAATGTATGCACCTCTTCTTTTTCCCCCTTTGCATTTTTTTGTTGTTTTTTTTTCTGGTTATACATGTATGTTAACTTTTAAAAATACATTTTATGAATTATGTTGAGAGAGAAAAATCAGAACAAAATGGAAAAAAACTGCAGGAGAGAAAAAAAGCAGGGAAAAAAAGTGAAGATAGCATGTGTTGATTTACATTCAATCTATAACTCTCTTTCTGGATTCAGATGGTGTTTGCTATCTAAATTTTAGTGGGATTGCCTTAGATCACTGAACCATTGAGTTTGTAGTTGATCATAATACAATCTTGCTGTTATTGTGTTCATTGTATTCCTAGTTCTGCTTGTTTCTCTCACCATCATTTCCATGTAAATCTTTTCAGACCTTTCTAAAATCAGCATGTTTATCATTTGTATAGAACAATAATATTCTATTACCTTCATATACCACAACTAATTCAGCTATTCCCCAATTGACGGGTATCTACTCATTTTCCAATTCTTTGCTACCACAAAAAAAGATACTACAAACATTTTTTGCATATGTGGGTTTTATTCCCTCCTTTATTTTGCACTAAAAGAGCACTAAATTTGATTAGAGCATCTTTCTTTTTTTTTTTTTTATTAATTTTATAATTATAACTTTTTTTGACAGTATATATTCATGGGTAATTTTTTACAACATTATCTCTTGCACTCACTTCTATTCTGAATTTTCCCTTCCTTCCCTCCATCCCCTCCCCTAGATGGCAGGCAGTCCCATACATGTTAAATGTGTTATAGTATATCCTAGATACAATATATGTGTGCAGAACCGAATTTTTTGTTGCACAGGAAGAATTGGATTCAGAAGGTAAAAATAACCTGGGAAGACAAACAAAAGTTCAAAGAGTTTACACTCATTTCCCAGTGTTCCTTTTCTGGGTGCAGCTGATTCTGTCCATCATTGATCAATTGGAACTGAGTTAGATCTTCTCTTTGTTGAAGAAATCCACTTCCATCAGAATACATCCTCATATAGTATTGTTGTTGAAGTGTATAATGATCTCCTGGTTCTGCTCATTTTACTCAGCATCATTTCATGTAAGCCTGCTGGTCATTAGAGTATTTTTCTTTTGAAATATCTGGTTAGATTTTTTTTTTTATTTATTTGTTCTAAGGAGAATAAATAAATTCCGAAAGAGTTCTATTTATTTATTTTATTTGGCTTGTTTGGTTTGTTTACTTTGTAAACTGCCCATTCCTAAAGTGGGAACTTTATATCTTTTCACTAACTTATGTGTTCCCATGACCCACAATGAATGCTATACTGAAAAAATGTGGATCAATGAGCAAAAATTATACAAATTTGGAGTTTATTAGTTACCAATTTATATTTACAATCCTTGTGCACTAAAGAGAAATCCTTTCCAGCATCAATACATATTGTTTCCGCCTTATAAAGAAATGTGTCCTTAAAGAGCACAGACTAATTTTTTTTAAAAAAAAATTTTCATTCCCATTGTCTAATACTGTGCCTGGAACATAATAGGCACTTACAAAGACAATGGGTAAAAAAAAAAAAAAAAAAAAGATATTTTTAAATTGCCCATAATGAAATAACAAATTACTTAAATGTTATTATTATAATAAAAACTCTCCTTATTTACCTCTCTAAGAAAAAGAGATCTAATCTTAAATCTGACATTTGAATTTTACTTAGCCATGTCTGTATAGAAACAGATAAATATTTAAAGGTAGTTTATACGCAAGTTAATTCTGGCATAATTATTTCTCAATCTCTTCAATTATTATTTATAACAAATCTGTAATCCTCATAAAAATTGGCGACTTATTTTTGAAAACTAAATTTGTCCTTAAGTTTTTTTTTTTTTTTTCTTAGATTGTTGGAAGCAAAGCTTTGACTTTAATCAGTTTGATTTTTTTTTTTCCCCAGGTGAAAATAAGTAACTTAAATGATATGTAAGTGACTAACATTTGTGAGCTGTTTCCCTGGTGGCAGGTGATATAAAGGAAAGCAAATCTAAAATTATCGTACTTTTATTTCCATTCCAAAAGTAATTTCCATTAACCAAATACTTCCTTAGTGAATAATGTAGTAGTTATTGAAATCTCCAAATATTTTTCTCTTGCTCAGACAGAATGTTGCTTAAATTGTAGACTTACAAAATTTGCACATTTAAAGCAAACAGTATTTGGAAAAATATCACTTTTGCAAATTGGCAAAGTAGCATTTTTTTAAATTGGAGATTTCATTTTAATGCTAATTTTCCCCCTATATAATGTGAAGATAACAAGCTGGTATTCATTCAAAGGTGTTAATTAATGAAAGATCAACCTTTTGCCAATTATTGACATATTCTTCTCTAATCTGGTAATGGGAAACAATCTAATGATCATCAATATATCACATTATTATTATTGATATGTCATATTAATTATATTTAAACATTATATAAATATTAATATAATATATCATATAACTATATCCTATATAAATATTATACATTACATATGTAATTATATTGTATATCATTAATATATCATTCATATTAATATAAATAATTCATAGTTTATTTCTAATGATTTAGAGGGTTTTTGGTTTGTAATTTTTTCTCCAGAAATCTGTGAAAGGGGATGAAATAATACATTTTATTCTGAGTATTCAGAAAATCACAGCAGGTGAGAACTCAGCTTTTTCCCTGTGGTATTGTATTCTGGGGGAAAGACTTGACCCTAGGAGCAAAAGTTCAGAAATCGACCTTTTACATTTAATTGAACCTGCCCATTAGTCCCATTATTTCCCCATACTACAAAGCTGTCCACTAATTATCTCTGAATAAGAATTATATTGTACTTTAATTTTCAGTAATAGGGTCTGATAGTTGATCAGAAAGAAAGACAAAAGAATAATGCCTTTGTATTTCTCCAACAATGTGTGCTGTGTCCTATGTCTAAATGGTGGCAGAGTTCATTAAAAAGAGACTATGAGGTGAAATATGATCATATTATCTTCAACTGAATTGTGTACATCAGCAACTTGTCTGCTCATCAAAGGGAGCATTGGAAGAGGAAGAAACAATGATTAAAATATATTCCTAAACCACAATTCTTAAAATTTCTCTATTTCATCTAAAAATGAATGGATCCCACAAGAACATTAATAATTTTTTTTATATACAAGTGACTATAATTTCTGATCTGTGTTCCAAATTCCCTTCTCCTCCAATTTTCTCTTGTAAGAAAATAAAACTTATAGTCCATCACACCTCTACACTTCTTTTCTTTTCTATAAGGGGATGTGTTTCATTATTTGTTGCCAAAGACCAGGATTGTCCCACAAATAACTGAGACAATATTGAAAATATGCATGCTCTGTACATCCTAAGCAACTTCATTAATCAAGTTCTTAAACAACATAGCAATTATTATAAGGGAATAAATGATACCTCGGAAACTCTAGTGAAAATCATTTTCACAATTTTTGTACACTGATAAAATAATGTTTCTGTATATGTCAGTATCTATGTTAACTAGCTGATTTATAACCGATGTTTTTGTTCTGTTGTCATCTTTATTAAGCCATATTTTGGATTTTGCTGTCCAATAGAACAGGAGAGTAAATCTAAGCAATTAGCCAAATAGGAATATTCCAGAAAATTTACTTGCATCCTTTTCAAGAATTTCTCCAGATACTCCAGAAGTTCATACTACTATGTGTCTTGTGGTTGCTCAGAGATTTCCCCTATGAGATTGGTTTTTGTTTGTTTTCATTTCTCAGGGTTTACAATTATGAGCATAATGTATGGTGAAGTACAGTTATGATGTCTATTTCTACCTCCAAAGTATTTTTTCGTTATCATACTCCTTTTAGATATTCCCATAATAGCTATATTCTAGACTCTTACCACACCTCTCTAGGAGTACTCTCTTGGTTTCTACTTAAAATTTCTTCCCAATCCAATCAATCTTCCATGCATTTGATTGTTTCATACAGTTTAATCTGTTCATTCTCCTCTCTGCAAGGAGACCACAAAACAAATTAGCTAAGCAAATTGGCTAAAGTTTGACCTGCTTCTTTTCCTAACCCTCACCTTCCTTTTATTCCATAATATCTTTTTATTTTTTTCAACCAATTGTTTTTCTCCTAAACTGGTGGAAGTGAGGTTGTCCAGAGCAATCATTCAGTGATTATCTGAATCAATTAAAACTATTTCCCTTCAGGCTCTCACTTAGAGTAAAAGTGCCAGGAGGGGCAGAAATCTTTTCTCCTCTATCCTAGCTGCCTAGATTGGGAGTGTGATCTCCTGAAGGGAGATAAGATATAAAAATTTCTGATTGGGAAGACAAGATAGAAAATTGGGTCCCTTGATCCCTGGAAGTTCTTCAAATAAGAGAAATTAAAAACAGATATAAAAAGCACTTGGGCATGAGGTTCAATTCCAGAAATGAATAAATGGTTGTGAGGAGATTACTGAATAGTGGAAAAATCATTCTCTTTTCAGTCTGAAAAAAATTTGGAATCTTATCTCAAACTTTGAAGGATTGCATAAAGAAACCACAGCTTCTTTTTACAGAGATGTTATTCTTCTGATCAGACTAATGGGGAGAAAATGGTGCCGTTCACTTATTTAATCAACTCAAATATTATTGCTTAATTCCCAACACAACTTATTGGGAGCATCCCAGCTGCTGGCTAGTTGGTCAAAGGCTTATGGCAGGAGTATAATAGGAACTAGGTATATAGAAGATGAGGAAGAAAGCATATTCTTTCCTCAGTTGTATGAATTTAAATCACACTTAACAGTGTAATGCTGGAGAAACTGAGGCAAGATAGAGATTAGAGAGTTTTTAATATTTTATTTGAAAGAGAGTAGCTAAGCAAAGGCAGAGGGGTAGAGTCCAAACTCTGGTGAGTGGGAATCTCCAGGCAGGAACCATTAATCTGGTTTTGATAGGTTGGGAGGTAGGACCATAAATTCTTACTAATGGGGAGAAAGTGTCTGGCTAGAGACAGAAAGTCGGGATTCCCCCTTTTTGAGTTTACACATTGAAAATTTATAACCTCTGAGTTACACTAGGCTTAATGAACCGGAATGGGGGTTTGCAACTAAGAGAACTGAAGCAGAACAATTAAGGAAACTGAGGTAGCACAATTTAGGGAAACTGGGGCAGAAAAATAAAAGAGAACTGTGGCCCAACAACAGGAAAATGATAATGGATCACTAGGACCCAAAATCATGTATAATAAATTAGATCCATATATCTACCTCTGTCTTTATATGTATATTGTGTTTATCATCTACCTATCTATTATCTATTTTTCATTACTGTGGCTATATATCTAATGTGTGGTACATATGTTGTGATATCAGCACATTACATATTATATATACATATATTATATCATATAATGTATTATGTTAACCAAATGTGATTTACATGAGCATCCACCTATATCTCCACCTATTTCTATTTCTGTTGTTATTGATATTGATATCATTAGAGATTGAGATAAAAGCAGATCTATAATCTCATTGGTTTGAGAGTTGTGGATGAATTTAGTTTATCTATATTGCACTTGCACAGCAACCTATAAACTTAGATATTAATTTAGAGGACTCACTTCCTGGAGGTTTATAAACTACTGAATAACACTGGATAATATAGGTAAAACTTTAATTTAAGTCTTCTTGACACTGAAGCCAGTTCTTTTATGGCTTATGTGAGCAATAATAACTCCTACTTCACTATGAGTACTATTGTTGTGAAAATAAAATGAATTAATATTTATTAAGTGCTTAGCACCATACCTGGATACTTAATAAAATATTTGTTTTCTTCTTTCCTTCTCTAAGGATGGGTTGATAATTTTCCAACCCTTATAATAATTATAGACATAATTTTTAGACCATCATTTATGCCATTGTTTATAAGATATCAAATCACTTGATTAAGAAAATATTTAATTAAGGGAATATAAGTTACTCAGAAAAATGGGTGTTATTTTGTATGGCCAAGGTGGGCATTTAATAATGTAGTAAAAAACTGATATGGATTTAGATGATTTTCTTTAGGAATACTATTCATGGTTTCTTACCACCTCAGACAAATCATTTAATCTCTCTGGATCTTAGTTTCCTTATTTGAAAGATGATTGAACTAGACATCTAAGGGATTCATTTCAACGTTACATCATATAAACTCCCATGAAGCAATAATGAATTAGTCCATTTCCCTTTGTAAAGGGATTTTCCTGTTCATGCTTAGATCTACAAAATAGAGGCAGTCTATGTCTGTCCTTTCTTACATGTATAAAAAAACTTTCTTTAATTGCTTGTGTAGCTGGAAAAACTTAAAAAAAAAAACTGGTTAAAATGAGAAAGTCTCTCTTTTTTGCCTTGCATTCTTTTCTGAAGGTTCTTTCCTTCTGTAACGAGAGGGTGGAGATCACAGTTCACCCACAGTGAGGGTACCACAAGTTGAACTGGTAAGAGGGGAAGGAATTTCTTCCTCTATTTCCCATCCTTTTTTTTTTTTTTTAAATTTAATATTTTTTACTGCAGTTCTGTGAAATGAGCCTCAATGTTCTTGTTTTTGTTCTGTGTTTTTAGTGCTATGTTTCAGGTACCAGTAATGAAGTCCCCTGACCAAAGAACTGCCAGTTTCCAGGAAGAATGTTGCAGTCACTATGTATTATGGAATGTTTATTTGTGATTTTTCCTTTGGAAGAAAACATTGTTTTGTAAAAGCTAATCCAATTGTTAGTGGCTAAATGAAACTGGGTCAGAGAAGACCAATCCTACAATTGGGAAAGCAGCATCAGTGGGAATTGAAGCCATTTTCAGGGACTCTAAATGCCCTTTGGTATTCCTTAAGGGTGGACACAAGGAGAAATAGAAATTTGACATACTTGTCCTTCTAGATTGAGGCCCAAAGTAGCCTATATTATTCCTTTTTAAGGATATTGCCACATTTTTGTGTTCTCTCAAGTGGAACTGGAAATTCTTTTGGGAAAGAAGCAGCATCCTGATTATGATTTCTTTCTGACAAGTGCATGAAACTGATCCTTGAATACTTATCCCATCTTTCTCTCAGAAGCCTTGTTTTTCTAATGTCCTCTTTCAGTCAAGTTTCTAATGACACCTTTGTGACACAGCATTATCATGCCTTCATCCTCACCCAGTAATATCCACATAACTCATTAGATGTGCTATCTAACCCTTTGATAAACTTCCTTGTGCTTGCTTGTCCATGGTTAACTAGCATTGTTATGGATATGTCTATTTGCAATAAGGATAGATGTATAGATCAAAGACCATTCTTCAGTGCATTCAATCCATGAAGACACATTAGACATGGGATGAACTTCCCTTCTTTAGAAACATATATTTGAACATGTGACTATATATTATAATATAAGCAAGACTATTTTAATCCATTATAGGGGAATGTGGAGTCGATTTGGAGCAAAATAAAAACAAAACACCAGTTCAAGTCCTAACCTTTTTTTACTTATTATACATGAGAACTTGAACCCTTTTGAGCCCAGCTTTCCTCATGTGTAGAAATGAGATTAGATTAGATGACCTCTAAAGTGGCTTCTAGCTCTAAATCTATCATTCTATGATAACATTAATACTAAATAAAAGTTAAAAGCTTATCTCAATGTTAAGTACTATCACACAAGGTAAACTAGACAGACAGATAATTATATAGAGAGATGGATAGATGCATTATATTTTTACTATGTGAGAGAATCACTGTGTGAAGTAACACAAATGAAAGCAAATAAGATAGATCTAACCTCATGGAGTTTCTAATAAGATGGGGAGTAAAGACAACATATATGATATTTCTGTGATTTATCTGATGCTAAGTTGTATCATCCTATAAGAAGCTAAGTAACATCACTTGCACTATTGTTCTAAAATCTTTTAAATGTTTTTCTTGTCACAGACCTCATTCTTTTGACTTAGAACAGAGGTAAATTTCTTAAGTATTACTAAAATTATATTTTTAAAGAAAAGAATGATTGCTTCTCATTATGTAGGATAGGGAAAGTGATAAGTATTTATCAAGCACCTACTATAGGACTTGTTAAACACTACAAATATCATCTCCTTCAATCATCACAACAGTCTTGATAGGTAGACAGAATTATTATTCCTATTTTATAATGGTAGAAATGGAGGTAAAAAGAAGCTAAGTGACTTGCCTAGGGTCACATGGTGTCTAAGATTAAATTTAAACTCAGCTCTTCCTGATTCCAGGCCCAAAACTCTATTTGTTATATCACTGGTCACTTCTGGCAGAATAAAAATTAAAATGATTTACAGATGGACAAAGGAAAAACAAAAACAAAAAAAAACCCTTGTTTCTTTTTTTTATCCATCAATCAGTGAAGAAATCTTTTTTAATGCATCCTTTTATACAGGCATATTAAATATATTTGATTACTTCAGTTTCTGCAATTTCCTTCTTCCAATAAATTTCCTACTTTAAAAATAATAATCTGACCTTAAGGAAAAGATATATTTTAATGTAAAAGCAACCCTACCTTCTACTCAGTTTCACATAAAACAAAGTAAAGGAATTTATTATCTGAATGATTTTGTGGCAGGAAAGTAAAAGTGATAAGATATTAGGGAAATGAGCAGTAAGCAAATTTTTTAAATTGCCATTTCAATTGTATTGTATGTGAATTTATTTGTAAATGGTATTTCCACTAATATATTAGCACAATGTATTTACATATGCACAAATTCATATGCTTATTTTGACAAATCTACTTGTAGGAAAATTTGAAGAAGAAAATCCAATTTATTGGTCAACATTGATTCCATTCCAAAAGAAAGACTACAACAATTAGATTTAAAAATATATTTTTAAAAATCAAAGTCCATATATGTTGCCACTATTTATCTCTCCTCCCTCCTCTTCCCCCCCCTTTACCAATATTCTCTGTACCCTATTTCATAGGTATGAAGGCCAGTAGTATCCTTGTAAAATTACAAAGACCAAAATCCACATGTATAGTAGATTATCAAACTATGTTTTAATGTTCAGGATGTTAACTCTTAAATAAAACTAGCATTTATTCAGAAACTAGAATACTATTTTAAATTCAATATTTTGTTGGTTTAGATTTATATTTATTTTAAGCTATAGCTATCTAACACTAGAACAATCAACTGGAAAAAAGAATAAATGAAGACTTTAGTTTTTTTCTTTATTTTCTCTCTTTCCTCTCTCTCTTGGTCTGCATAATATCAGTTTTTAAAAAATGCTTGTCTCTATAGTAAATTGGTTGCTTTTGTGATTGAATTGACTAGTTCTTTTGGCATCTTGTATACAATACTATCAGTTATGAATTATAAATTAAAATCAGAAGTTTAATTTAATTCTGTCATTATTTTCTGGGATGGGGAATATCAATCTGTTCTTTTACAACCTTCCTAACTCCCACCTCGACTCCCATTTTGCATGATTAATATTAAGAAGAATATGAGCTTATGGGAAATTGCAATACACAACAAAAGAAAGTTAAGTTCTTTTTATTTTTTTTTCTTTGTTATCTACAAATAAGTTGCCAGAGGAAAGTAATCACTGAGCAGTGCAGTACTGATTCCAAAGCCATCAATAAAAATAGAGATTCTGTTTAAATAAACAGTGACTGGTTGCATATCACAGTTTAAACCACATTCTCTAATGAATCCCTGTTCTAGATGGTGACTGGTATAATATTGCATAGACCTCAGCAGACTTTTTTTAAAAAATTGATAATATTCATAAAAGGTGAAGTTGGATTTGCTTCTTCAATGAATTTGTGTTTGATTGCTGCATCAGGAAAAATATGTAACTGTAAAATTTTCTATCTATCTATAAATTATGAATCTATGCTGTCATTAAATAATTATCACTTTGACTACATTGCAATTCTAACTTGGGAGCTATTTGGGGAAGGTAAGTATTTTAAACAATGCATCTATTTGAGGGAAGCATTCTTTATGAGAGGGATCATGTGCTTTCAATCAGTTCCATGCTGAGTAAAAGAAAATTGTAAACTACGCATTAAAAGAAGATTTGTTGTAAGTTATTTTGCTAGATCTACTGCATTCTAATTCACTGCTTCCCTTTTGCTTCCAATGATAATATCTGTAATCTTCCAGCCACATTCATGAGGAAAGTTTGATGTGGATTTACACTAGTGGAGCTACATTACAATGGGTAGATTTAAGGAATTATGAAATGAGTTTTTGGATTTGTTACAGAGGTATGAAGCTCCTAAGATACCAACAGATAGGGTTTCCAGCATATGGCAACCACTCTTATTATAAAACAAAACAGTGTTAAGTCAAAGTATCTGATTATAATTCGCTAGTGCCATGCAGCTCTGATAGCCAGGCTTACCTTTAATACCTCAGAAACAATATCATTTATTTTTTTTCTGTCTTCTCTTATCCCTAAGTTATTGGGTTTGTAGGCTTTGAAACCTTAAGCAAAAGGATAAAATACAAATTATAGAAAACATCAGAGGATGGAGAAATGAAATTACATTCCTTGAAATCCTCACAAAGATCGTACATATTTCTCATGTATGGCTTGGACAAATTGCCATGGGAGGAGAGCTTTAGTTGTTATAATTAGTAATCTTTGGGGAGCCACAGATGTATTATGTCAGAAACATTTAATTGAATGAAATAGTTAATTTCCAATTAAAAAAAAAAAAAAAACCTGTAACTGTTAGATTCAATGATGATATTAATGAGATCCAAATAACAACAAAAGTGACATAGATAAACATGGATCTGCTACAATCTGAGGTAACCTAAAATATCGTGGTATTTGACCTTTAAACAGTTACTTTCTTCTACTTTTAAATTTTTTGATTTCATATTTCTAACATCTTAGAATTTATGATGTTGTTCAAGAAGCTGTACATAAAGAAAAAGGAAATATGATCATTATCAATAAATCAAAGATAAATTCCTTTGCCACATCAATTTTAAACAGAGAAAGACTTATGGGGAAAGCCTAGTGAATGGCAAAAATCTGTTGTTATATAAAAACATTCAATTGAGTCTAATAACTAGATAATTTATAACCAATCAGAGGTAAAGCTCTGTTGGCTTGTCTTGCTTCCTTGTTCCCATGCGCAGCTATCTTATTAACAAAGCTTTAATTCTACTACTGACAGACAAAAGTGTTGTACTTTAATGAACTGTCTGCTCTTTGTAGAAAGCTTGTGGTATTGTAGAATGTTAGTTACAATAATGATAATCTTTAGTATTTTTAGCTTGTCAGAACCTGCACAGCCAACAACCACCAGTCTTTTACTAAAACTCTACCTCATCAAACTAACTTAATTAGCAATTCAACTCCTTATTTTTGTTTTGGATTCCCCTCTGGCTACTAATTAAAGCTTAATCGAAACTGCTGAACTGAGGTTGTAAAGAATTCATTAATATTAAAATTAGCCCCAACAATTTTTTTGGGCTGGTGCAATTTGTATTTGTTACTGTCAGGGGTTTGAAACTCAGTCAAATTGTTCAGAAAACTGTATGAGAAATTTTCTGTATATTCACCATTTCAAGGGCTGAGTGTGGATGATGAATACCAATAGTTATACAAGTTACTCTGCTTTGACCATCCAGTGGACATATCATTTGTGTTCATTTCTAATCCATTTGGACAAAACATGTCTTCAGATCATTTTTCTGAAGTCATCCACAATGCACTGACCTCCTAAGTGTTTTCATATTTTGGATAAAAGAAAGGAGAAAGGGCTCTGGAAAAAATTTCAAGGATTGATTTTATGTATTATCTTGACAAGATTAATATGTTTGAAAAATGAACAGATTTAGCACTTCACTTTGATTTCTTCTCTTTTTGTAACATCAAAGATTACCTCAACTGCAAAAATGGTCACACTGAAAAGTGAAATTGAATGAGCATAGATCTCTGAGCCTCTGCAGGAATCAGATCTTTTATCAGGAACTGTGGAAAAGGAAATGTAATATGTTTCTTTCCCTAATAAAATGAGTATGTCAGTATATGCTTTCTTTTCTCCAAATAGATTCTTTTCCAGAATCCTTTTAATGGGCTGAAGTTATAACCTAAATACTCTGATATTGTTTTAGCTTATTCTAGAGACTTCATTTATAGAATGTTTGGATATTTATAAATATGTTAAAAATGAGATAACATTTTGCATTCCCTATATATGACATGTACATATAAATAGGGATAAATTCATTTTTAGTGAATTATACAATGATTTTCAAAATTCAAATATACCATTCATTTTAATTTTTCATATTTTAATAATTTTATTAAAATGTATATTTATGTTACCCTTCAGGAAAATTTGCAAGTATGTAGGAAACAAACTTGTTGGCACTAAAATATACAGCAAGTAATGCTACTTAGCATATTTTATTAACCTCCAAATTAAAATATATTTATGGGATATAAAACTTTTCCAAAATATATATGAAAAAAATATACATACATCTCAGTTTCATTTAAATAACAATTATGACAAAACAATCATGTGCCCATTTACAAATCAATGTATGACCATTTTTTCCTCACTGACTAAATCAACAATGGCATACAAGGCACACAATTTAAAATCAGGGTGACAATTTCTGTGAAGTTATTCAAATACAATTTGACTTCTGACAAGAGGATGTAATTTATAAAACAGAACATGCCTATCAGTGGAACCTAAATTAGCATAATGAGGATACTTTCATTTCTGCAAGCACAGTTTTTGACGTCCCAACTTAGAGCACTGGAAGGAGCCAGTGAAAAATGTCAATATATATAAGGAGGAAAATGATGAATAAAATACCTGCAACATTTATCTGATTTGAGTAAACAAAATAAATTTTGCTTTCAAAAATAATTATTTCTCAAATTGTGATAAAATGTATCTTAAATGCATAAAAACTGAACACTGTCTTTTGTAGTTGTCATCTTGTAAACTAAGGGAGGTGGTTTGAGGTTATCATTGGATAACAAAGAACAGTTCTTGACATTAATGTTATGTGGTTTTTTTTTTTATCTGTTTTGAGTTAATTTTCCATTGTATTTTATATAAACACATTGTCATCGAAAGTATAACCTTTCAGAAATTGCCTTGTACATTTTTTTTTTATAAGGGAAACTTGAAGCCAGTTGCTAGCTGAGTTCTTTGGCTGATTTTAACAATCACATACCATCTAGTCCAGTCAATGGAAAAGGGCACACTAATCTTCTCCTTATTGCTTAAAGTCAATCTTCACTTAAAGTAAACAAATGATATTTAGTTCAAACAATGCTGAAACTATAGAAAAGGATAAACTAATACATTATAATGAAAATAACTAAACTTAAAATATATGAAACTGCAAAACTCAACTGTTAATTATTTTAGGCCCAAGAGTGATGACATCTTTTCAGAGTATATTCTGGTATGATTTGACTGATTATTTTTTGTTAATATTTCTAGTACTATAACCTGCTATGAAAATATCTGACATCTACATAAAGCATAAAAAACTTGTATTCTTTTATAATCAAATTCTGTTTGATGAATGGTACTTAAAAATGTATATTCATATGGGGGAATTATTTTTATTTTTTAAATATTCAACACAAAACTTATAGGTTCCTGCTTAATAACTAGTATATGAAAGCAGGAGTACTTGAAGTTAAAGTTAGATGCTAGTAAATTATTTCTTCTTTCCAGGTAGATTAGGAAAATATAGTATATAGATGGTATAAATAAAAGTATTGATAAGACTCGCATCTGTATTTTTTTGTTTTCCTTTATTCCTTTAGGCATACACATACATAAATACCTATGCCTATATATATATACATATATATGTGTATGTATACACATATATACAAATATGCACATATAAATGGGTATTATATATTTTAGATATGCAATATTAGATATTTCATATCTAATATATATTCTCTATGCTTAGTCTATTGAAGTAAGGACATCACCTGTCTGCAGAAATATTATTTATTATTTATGTTATACAGTCTTATGGGTATAAGTAATTGTCACACATATTAAAGTGTTTAAATTTTTTTAAAGTTTAGTATTTACTGAAATACTTTTTATATCCTCATTTTGATAAACTGATTTTCATTTTCAGTAATGATATAGATTTAGGATGGTTCAATTTCAAGTAGGACATTCATCTCACAAAGGAGAATTGATTACAATATTCTATGACATATCAGTCAACAAGTATTTATTAAAGTGTTTATTATGTGCCAAGCACTGCATTAATTGCTTTGGTTACAAAGAAAAGAAAAATATGTTCTATTTAGTAGTTTTTGAAGATTCATTCAGCAGCAAAAGCTAATTCATGTCTTTCTCCTCTGTCTCCCACTCTCTCTTTCTCTTTCCCTCTCCTCCTTGCTCGGTATCTCTTTTCTCTCTGTCTTGTTTTTCTTTCCATGTCTTTTCTGTCTCCATCTTTTCTCTGTCTCTTCTTTACACTTTTATTCTCTTATCCCCTCTTTTTATGTATGTTCAGCCTAATTAATTTTATATATTTACGATAAAATGTTTTTTAAAAATCTTAAATAATGCAGCATTCAGTTTCTATGGTGAAAATTCAATATAAAAGCATTTTTAACATCTTTCTAACAGAGAATTATAAAGAAACATGTGATTGTAAAAAAATGTTTTTATGACACAAAACTAATTAGAAAAGAATAGTTTTTCATTTAGTTCTCCAAATTCTGTTAGTGTTTTTAATAGGCAAAGTCTTTGAAAGCCAAATCCATGATAGTTTATTTCCTATATGTGAAAAATAATATTTTCATTTTAAATAAAAAAGTCATGTCATTTATCTATTTGCACAATAGACCATGGGACATTATACATACATATATATATTTACATACACACACATATATATGTGTATATATATATATATATATACATAATAATAGGAATCAAATCTCCTTAGATTATTCTCTCTGAATTACATTTTAAAAATATAATAATGTCATAGTCACAGTTATAACAACAAATTATTGTAAATAGATGTCACTCAATCAAATACTCAAGTTGTAGAAGCTCTGTGGAATGAGGAACATTCAAAATACAGATACTTAGCATGAGAAATAAAAATCATAAGGGGTTTAGGATGAAGTATACATTATTTTCACCCTCCTCTTTGCTACTGGAGTTTGACTGAAGATGGTTTCTGTAAGCTTTCCAAAGATGATTGTTATATTCCTATATAGGAATTTAATTACAAAAAGCAGTTATTTCATGCACATGTGCATGAGTCCACAGAACATTAAGTAAAAATAGAATAATAACACAATAATGACTTGCCCCCAGACTATTTAAGATCTTCATGAAAATACCATGTAATTAATAATAACTAGAACATTTGACATTTGTACAGCATTATAAACTTTCCAGAGCACTTTTATATACATTTGCATATGAGATCATAAGAAACATGCTCAATTATTTAAAAAGAAGAAAAAGAAAAATATAAAGAAAGGCAGGAAAGATATCCAGTAAACTTAAACTACTTCATGGGGGAAAGCTTTTTAAATGCCATGTTATTAACTCAATACTTACTGTTTTTGTTTTTTTCTTTAAAACCTTGTATGGGCTGAATTCATCCATATCACTAATTTATAATCTGCCAATTTATAGGTTTTACTACTTTTAAAGGAAGTTATTTTGTTTTTTACAATAACTATCCTCTTGCATGGGGGCCAAAATGGAAACATCTTATCCTGCTTTATTGTGAACATCATTATCTTGATAGTACTCCATGTGGTAATACATTCTTCATTAGCTTACCATCACTGACATCTAGGGATAGTTTGTATTTATTTATTTATTTTTGTAGGAGAATGAAAGGAACACTTCATGAGTTAGTTAACAGGAATAAAAATAAAGGCTAATGGGTTTGCTGTCAGAGGGTAGGAGTGAATGAATTCTAACAAATATTTATCTATTAGGAATTAATTTGGCTGTATAATTAAAAAAATCAATGCTTCAATATACTTTTAATGTTTCCAAATGGATTTTAAAGCAAGTATTATGATTATCTTAATCAGTTTTTGGCCCCATAGTTGACAAATTCACAAAAGTTTTAAAAAGAGTTTAACGTATCCCCCTTCACATATTTATGTGTCAACATGTAACTCTCCTTGAAGCATTCATTGTTCTATCAGCTTCAACATCACTAATAACAGATCAGGTAATGAGAGTGCCTGATTGTACTATGTCATAAAGCTTAAAATTCATTCTCTGTTTAATAATTTAGTGTTTTATTATATTAAAGTCTGCTACTGCTATAATCCTTATTTCAAATATACATTTACTCTACATTTAAAACCTGATTTGAACTTTATTTAAATAATTTAACTGACAAATTGTTCTATCAAGATACTTTGAAAGAAATATACCAGATTATATTGTTTAAATCTCTGTCTCTGTCTTTCTTTTTCTAAAGTATTTTTTAACCTCTTCCTTACAAAAATACATATTTATGACATAATTTACTTCTACTGAAATCTTTATTACATTTTTATCTTATACATAGTATATGTGGTGATTGGAGTGTGTGCATGTGTGTGCATGTGCATGCATGCATGGGCAGATATATGTATGTGTATCCACTTGAGTGTCCAAGTTCACACATTGAAAAAGACAGTGGCAAAGACAGAGAATTATCAAGTCATATTAGCTAAAGGGAAGGATAGTGTAATAGCAAACAAAAGTATACAGTCTTCTTCTTAAAATACATATTTTGGTTGGTTGGTTGGTTTTACTTCTCTAGTTCCTTACTTCTTTTGATTTGCAAAAAACAATAAAAATATTTTCCCTCTCCTAATGACACTTGAGAAAACTTTTAAGATATTCACATACATACACACTTGTGTACATATGTTTGTACATGTATGTATAGATATGTTTAAGCAATTTATGTAAATTGTGCAGATGCATATATCTATATTGTATATATATATATATATATATTTCTCAGTTTATGAAAGACATATCTCTATCTACTTTCCTTTTAGAAATTAAACAAAATTTAAAAAAAAAACACTTAAAAATCACTAATTGAAAAAATTTCAATTTTGACAATGCCTAAAAATTTTTGAATAATATGCCAAATGACAGAAAACTTCCTCTTTAGTCAACTCATAAATAAGGTTTAAGACAAGGTATAATTCTATTAATAATATTATTCATACTACCAAGTGATTATATTTATTGGCTGACAAATGATATATCAATGCATATCAGTTATTCAAGAACTTATTTTAAAATAAATGATCATTAATTGTATATATTGAGCTAAAAAATTTTGTGCATATTTTTACTTTGTTCAAGAGAATCCATATTAGCCATTAGTTAATACTACTGTAACTATCAAAAGACTTCATTTAAAATTACTACTTTGAGTCAGTTTTTCAAGATCTACCAGGAAAGTTCTCATCATAAGGAAAATCAATTGAAAATAGAGATAACTATTACTATCCATTTCAAACATTTCTTTCAGTACATAATGGTCACATATAGATTTAATATGGACCAGTTAAAATTTGGAAAACTCTATTATTCTAATTCTTTGGAAAATTCAGGCAGAAGGTTATTTTTACCACAGCTTCTACAGATAATCATAGAAATATAAATGTTGGTGTAGCTAATAAACATCTGTTATGTAAAATAATAAAATAGTATTTCTATGACCACTTCAGAGTCTGAAACAATTATCTGAACAATTCCAGCTTAAAACACAAGCCTATTAAAATTACCCAAAGATTAAATTTACAAAACAGCTTGCAATCCTTTTAAGGCAAGCAGAACCAACATTTTTACTCTTGGTAATATTTATTATTTTTGTCATTATTATAATAACTTTCTGAAAAAATGGAAAAAGCTATTTAATTTATTTATATTAAATTACCAATACTTGCTATTACACTTATAATCATTTTAATAATAACTAAGGTGTATCAATGTGTTTTCACAAATATTGAGAGAATGTGTGTGTGTGTGTGTGTGTGTGTGTGTGTGTGTGTGTGTGTGTGTGTGTCTTGAGGAATTGGGGTAGGGGAAGTAATGCACTGAAGTGGATTCATACCTTCAGGTAGAAATTGAACAATATTCTGCTGACATTTTGGGCAAAAGGGAACTAACCCATTCATACTTTGGGGATGAGTGTCCAGAGGTTCACCTGGTTCCCTCTAGAATGTTTTCACTGTAGAAGAGACAATAACAATGACAATGAAGAAGAAGAATATGATGATGATAATTACAAAGCACTTTATTTACGGATTATCTCATATGAGGTTTACAACCAGAATGGGGATGAGTGTTTCCATTTTATATATGAATCAACTGAGGCTTGGAGAAGTTATGAATTTTCAGAATCATATAGCCATTAAGTGTCAGAAGTAGGATGACAATTCACATCCAGCATACTATCCATTACTTTAGAGAGATAATCCATCAGAGAACAAACACGTTTAGCAATATTTTATCAAGATCATCTTGTCAATGACAAGTGATTATATGACTGATCAAAGTAACATTTTTAAGTAAATGAAGACAGAATGGAAGCTGGGCCTTCAAGTACTATGTTCAGTAGAATTTAATGGGTTTGACACAAACTGAGACAGCAAATTTATCCCAAGCATAGTTCTTTTCTTTGTAGACAAAAGCTTGGTAAGAAACTGAAATAAGAAACTCTCAAAAGAGACAAAGAATTCTGGGAAAGGACTGCATAACTTATGATAAGAAGGAAGGAGAAAGTCACAAGCAGAGTAATGGTTAATTTTCTAGGTATTGTGCATCCAACAGATGTGGGCTGCCTTTGCTTAGGAGCACACCTGGTGTCACACAGTATAGGCTACATTGATTTCCTTGGAACATTAATTAAAAACAGCTATGGAGAAGTGTGTGGGTACATAGGGTCATCCATGGAGGGTTAAAAGGGGAAAACCAAAGTGTCAAATCCTCATAATTTCTTAGAGAATAATAACATCCACGACTTTCCTTGTACCTTTTATCTAAAAAAGAACTAGAAACAGATTTGTTAGCAATAGAGAGTGTATATTCATCTCTTAGGGTACTGGTTAGCTTGTTCTCTTGTCCTTTTCTCTTACCTTCCTTTTTTTTTTTTTTTTCTGTGTAATTCCATGTCAAATAATGGCAGGTATGCATATAGAAAAGAAACATATATTTTAAATTATATATTTTATGAATTATCATATTTTAGCTCAAGTTCTGTTTCTTTAGAAGCTGGAAATTAGTTACTTAGCTATGCACTCTCTCAGTATTTCCCAAAGGAAGGTCCCGTATGGCAGGGGATGCAACTGATTTCTGAGCTTTTATTTACTTCCTCTTTGCTCATCACTATTTCAATAGTATCATTTTACTAGTGAAAAAGAACACTTTGGAAGCCATTTTTATTTTTCTTTTTTTGAAGAACTTAATGACATACTTGATGTGGTATTACACTTTCCTGGCTTTTTTTAATCTATTTCGGTTATAACTAGGTTGTGAAAGTTATAGGTTTCTCTTTCTGAAATGATATTTCAAGTGCTAAGTAAATTTTGTTTCCCTCCATTTTCTAACATATAGTATTGTAGCATTAGCTCCTAGATCAAGTCTTCCTGATCTGTGCTACATGTTTAGGTATAAGCATGTTTAGGTATAAGCTTATCAGAGGATATGAGAAATATTTGGTAAAAAAAAAAAATACTAGATTATTTCCCTGAACTATTTCAGAAGCTACAAATTAATTCCAATCACAAAGTTACAAAGTTATTAATAAATCCTTGAAGAAAAACAAGTATTTTAAAAATTTTCTATATACATAAAGTAGAATTTATTTCACTTCTTATTGACTAGTGACATGGACATTTTTTACCGAAAAGCCAGAGGATTCTGAAACTACAGAAAGTCGGGAACTAGTGATTTAGAGATTGATTGTACTATCACTTTCTGGCTAAATGATAGGAGGATACATTCAAAATCTCTAGGCCTCATTTTTTTTTTCATTGGTAAAAAGAAAGGGTTGAAAAAAAAAAAAAGAAAGGGTTTGATGAGATATTTGTGGTCTCTTCCAGATCATGATCCTATGATCTTTCTGCACCCCATCTCTTTATACTAGACAGTTTAATCATTTGTGTCTTATATACTTTCTCAATGGTTGTTGGTTGCCAAGTCCGTATTGAAAATAGCTTTCTATCTTTATATGAGGAAATGAGCTCTCCTATCTAGATGGGAGTCAAAGGAGTGGGGTCATGAGGTTGTTCTTTGAATGTACAGACAAAGGATTTGTGTTAGGGAAAGTGCTCATTTTACTTGCATCAGATGTAAGCAAGTGCTTAATAAATATTTTTGAGGATGATCAGAGCCAGACAGCTGCCTTTGGGTGTTCAGAATGAAACATTTCTCAATAGCATTGTTTATCTTAGGTGCTCAAGACTCAGATTTAAAAGCCCCACTATAACAGTAAGGAAACTAGTGTAATGAGGGGAAACACAGCTGCATTTATATGTAAGGAAACACACATGAAATTAAAAGTAGAATGATGGCTTCTACAATGTATAAGGAAGACATATTACTAAGGATGTATGTAAATCTTTTTTTTTTTGTAAATCAAAAAGTATTATATACATGTGTTATTATTTTTATGAATCATAGCTTTTATCCAGCCAAACCCTCTAATTTCAGAGATGTAAAAAATGAGGCTCAGTGTAGTGGAATAATTTAACTAGGATCATAAAGGAAGTATAACAGAGAAGATAATCTAGATCTCCTGTCTCACATCCTCCTCACATGCTCTTTTCATGCCATCTTTCAATACTGTTGTAATATAAAAATAGTGTTAATGGCTAGGAAAGGAAATTAGCTTTCTTATTAGGCAGAAACAAATTTCTGGAGCATGTAGGGGTACACAGAATGTTATGACCATATTTAGAATGGGGTTAAAAATGTCAAGGTAACAGACCTTTTTCTCACTCCAATGTGGCATGAAACACTTAAATATCTGATTTGCTTATCATTTATATTTATCTCTGATCCAAACAGGCCTTAAATGACTACAGGCACTTTAGCTTAACATTTTTTAATTATAGTTTTTATTTACCAGATAAATGCATGGGTAATTTTACACCATTGACAATTGCCTAACCTTTTGTCTCAATTTTCCCCTCCTTCCCCCCCTCAGATGGCAGGTTGACCAATACATGTTAAATATGTTAAAGTATAAATTAAATACAATATATGTATACATGTCCAAACAGTTATTTTGCTGTACAAAAAGAATCAAACTTTGAAATAGTATACAATTAGCCTGTGAAGGAAATCAAAAATACAGGCGGACAAAAATAGAGGGATTGGGAATTTTAACTATAAGAGATTGCTCCTTTAGCCCTTAACAAGGTAAGTTCCTTATTTGTCTATTAGAACACTCACTTAATCTTTAACAAAGTTTCCTTGTTACTCAAGGTTATTTCTGTATCAGAAAGTCTTTCACTGGAATCTAGATCGTGGCTGTCCCTGTTCAGGCGCCAAATTGCGCAGGTCCGGTCTAGCTCTCTGTTTCTTCTCTCTACTATTGCCTGACCTTGTGGATTAAAAGGTATTCCAGTAGTGTGTAAAATCTTATACTGTGCACAAAAGTGCTCAAAATGTTTAGAACTATATGCAGGTCCATTATATGTAGTGGTTCATAGTCATCTTCCAGAGTTCTTTCACTGGGTGTAGCTGGTTCAATTCATTACTGCTCTTTGGGAACTGATTTGGTTCATCTCATTGTTGGAGAGGGCCTCGTACATCTGAATTGATCATCATATGGTATTGTTGTTGAAGTATATAATGATCTCCTGGTTCTGCTCATTTTACTCAGCATCAGTTTAGGCCTTTCTGAAATCATCCTGTTGGTCATTTCTTACAGACCAATAATATTACATAATATTCATATACCACAATTTATTCAGCCATTCTCCAATTGATGGGCATCCACTTAATTTCTAGTTTCTGGCCACTACAAAGAGGGCTGCCACAAACATTCTTTTAGCTAAATATTCTTAAGAGGTAAGTCTCAAAGCCCTCACCACTCTAGAACATTTGGGATATTCTGTTAATATATATACCCTGTCTTGAGTTTTCAAATTGTTCTAGTTTTTTGATAAACATTAAAGAAAATATCATTCAGAGACTAAAGGAGCTAAAAATGAAATGGAAGTTTCTCTGAGTCTCCCCAATGTTAAATGCTTTTGACATAAGTGTTAGATATCAATCCAAATTCTTTCCTCATTTCTTTCTTTGATATTTTATGGTAGTATTTAATTCATTTGTGTAGATGATTTAGAGATCTTGCTGTTTTCATTTTAGAGTAACTGGAATGATTCAACATGACAGTTTTAACTGTAGATGCCAAATTTTGAATAAGATACTATGCTAAACTGAGGGGGGGAAATGAGTGAGGCAAGGTCCTACTCCTCAAGAAATATGAAACCTAATGGGAACACTAGATAAATAGTTACAAATAACTAAATTACATATTTAATGGATATACAGAGTACTATATGAATTCAGAGAAGGGTATCGTGTTTGGAAAGATTGAGAAAGGCCATGACTGAAGTGGCTTTTGAAGTGAGGCTTTAAGAGATAGATGGAGTTTCAAGAGACAATATGAGGGCTTGGGGATATTATTCCAGATGTAAGGAATGGAATTAGCAAAGTAATAGATGCAGGTAAAAGAATGTGAAATTTTAAGGGAAGGTGGTAATCCAATAAAGGCATAATGTTAAGTTTAAAGTAAGGGAAATAATAATGTGACAGAAAACTGGAGGGGGGCCTTGAATAACAAGTTAAAGAATATGGACTTATATTTTGTGATGATTTGAGTTGGGAAAGATGATGGAACATAATTTTTACATTTATGCATTTTAATTTATGAAATAAAGCAAGCATTTCTGTAACAGCATAATAAAGAAAAAGTTGATTGCACATGAAATGGCTACTCTATTATGCACAACTTGCTATATTCCTTTTAAAATATATAACAAAGTTATTGTGTAAAATTCTTTGTTTTTCCCCAATTTTTCCCTTTTCTCTCAACCTAAAGATGGCTATCCGAATGAATGTTTCAGTGTTATAGCACCATTGCTAAATCTGATAACATGACCTACAGTTTCAGTTTGATGGGGTTTTAATTGCTTTTTGGACAATGGTGTCACTTAGCTTGTAATACATTCCACTAATAAATACTTTTTTAAAAAAAGTCCAAACCTCTGATTTTAATGATATAGCAAACTCCCAGTAAGGAAACTCTTTCTCTACTAATATGATATCTCCTCTACAACTTACAAATTTAGAGTTTTCTAAGGGACTGAGAGGTTGTGACTTATCTAGTAATAGTCAGTATTCATAAGAAGTAGCATTTGAATCCAGGTCTTCTTGACTCACTATGCCATAATCTCCATAGTAACTTTATAACTCCAAATTATGCAAGAGGTACAACTGAGATCTCTTGAAAACAAGGCATGCAATGGGGCTCAAGTAAATCTTTCTGCTCTGGGTTCATCAATTTCACAGAAATTCATGAATATTTCAGCTTTGCACTATTGATAATCCTTCAGTAAAAGAAAATTTTCTCCAGATATTAACTTTCAGTTACTAAATGGTGTACATCCCATTCTTTTTGGCTTGTTATTCAAATGGTTTCATGAGCTTTCTCAGTCTCCTTGCTTTCATCTTTCCTGAGTTTTATATTGTTTCCTACTTCTCTTAGATATCACAGTACTCATTCCCCACTCTGGCAATAGATGTGTTGATTTTCAAGTCTGCTTTAAGGGAGCTTTGATAGGATTGGGGGGTGAGTGGGAGGATGAGGAGGTGGAGGAGAGGAAAAGGAAGCAATTCTATTCCCCAGGTGACGACTTTTAATTACACTTTCTGTTAGAGTTAACCTAAGGCAAAAAAGCTATTCCCAGTCACTGCTTCACTCTATCTGGCCCAGAAAAGTACAGGGATAAGTATTACTTCCTATTTAACAAATGGCACAATGGAAATCCAAAAATTAGGCACTCAGTTCAGACATCAAGATAGAGCTAAATCTAGATGGCAATCTCCTCATCTTCCAGTTCTACTGTCATTCCACTAAACCAAGCTACTGCCTTTCACAAGCTGAGGAAGGAGCTCTCTTCCACATGTTCAAATGCATTGTTCTACCAGTTCTCTCTTAGATGCATCTTTGTCTCTTCCCAGAAGCATGTTAGAAATGTCTTCTTCTACTTCTGGGAAGCAGACAGTATCTGAATGAAGATGCTTTCTTTCTCTTTCTTCTTGGGTTTTAATTTGAAGAAAGAGGAAAAGAACTGCAGGGGACCAAGTCATCTTTCCATGGCTCCATCAGCAGCATCTGCCTCCTGCAGCTTGTCTGATTAATAGTGTGTTTCCCACAGAGTGTGGGTAATAGGTGTCAGCAAGGTGTTTACTCAATGCTTTACACCCAATTGTTGTGAAGGTCAAAACAATAGGGCGCCTCCCACGCAGGTTAAACATCTTCTTGTGAGTATACTCCATTTATTAGAAAGGATTTAATGATTTTGGTCCTCAAGATTGGTCTTCCCACCTTTCTTCTGGTGATGAGGAGCCAGATAGGCACAGGGTAAATTGGATTGTTGCTTTGATTCTCATACACTTCACTTTCTTTGCTTAGATTTGAGATGGCTACTAGATGTGGCTAATCATTCCCAAAGATATACTGCATACTCCACCCCCACCCACCCTGAGATTTGAAGCATGTGTCTGCCATTCAAAACATCCCCTTGAAATACTTTAAAATGAAAACTATAATCTCAAAAATCCCTTTCCATGGAAGGACATGTCATAAAAAGGAGGTTTTTTTTTTTTTCTTTTGAAGGAACATAATTCTTTTAAAATTAAAATGTCTTCCAACATGAGAGCAGAGTGCTTACTATACACTCTTTAGTTAGTACACCACATACTCCCATTCCAACTCAAGAAGAAGAGGAGAAAAAAACCTCAGAAAGTAAAGAGTAGAATTTAAAAGGTAGAAAGTTCTGCATCTAATCTACAGCTTGCAGGTGTTGGTAGCATTTTTGACCTGTTTCTGAGGAGGAAGCAAAAGGTCATGATGAATTTCTTAAAAGTCAGATCCTTTCTAAGTGCTGCTGTATGTTAATGAAAGCTGTAACTGAAACTAACCTCAGCCTAATTCTCCTTTATTTTTAATAGAAAATGTTTGAGGGTGCTCTGGGATTAGGTACTTTAGACTTGAATAACAATACAGAATAACAGACTAAGTTAAATGAATTATTTTGATTTATTAATTAATAGAAAATCCTTAGAATTATTTCATTCATTATTTCAACCAATAAATAATTATTTTTGTGCTAAGCATTGTGCTGAGCACTGAGGATACAAAGGAACAAGAAAATTACTTTCTATTCTTAAGGAATTTAAATTCTAATGGGGAGATCATGTTTATCCACATAGGTATGCATGCACATATATATTTATACTTTGTATTCATGACCCATGTATAATAGATGCAAAGTTATTTGTATCAATGTCTAGCCATATCAGTATAGATATAGACATATCTTGTAAATACAAAATAACCTTAGGGGGCAACAGCAGCAGTAGCAGCAGTTTTTGCTACTGCTGCTATTACAGCTTCTACCACTACTGACAATAGTAAAGAACATAATAAAGACTCTCTAAAGAGTGTGTCATTTGAAATGAGTCTTGAAGGAAGCAAGAGTTTCTAAGAGATAGATATAAGGAGATAAAAGGATAAACAGATATGGAAGGAAAGTCCATACAAAGGAATGACATGAAATGATGAAATTTGGCAACTATTGTTGTTAACATTAAGGGTTAAAAATAATTTGTTGATTGTAAAACATAGAAGACTGAAAATGATGAGAGATAGGAAAAGGGTAACCCCATTTTAGTTGGCACAAAGATTGTCCTATAACAGCACAGTGTCCCTTTTAAATGAATTTGCAGGCCCGAAAACCTAGATTGATAAAAAAGGTTTATTGTAGGAATTTAGAAGTAAACTTTAAGGTAGAAAGATGACAGAGCCAAAGATGGTCTCTGGGCAGGCAGGAACCCTTACATGGCTGGAATGATACCATGTTTGGAGGGAAGCGCTCCTGCAAAGAGAGAGTTCCAGTTTGGGACCCAGTTTGGGTCTTTTTATACCTAAAGGAGGCTTGTGGGTGCTACCCCAAATTCCTGGCGGGCTTTCAACCAGGGTCAGCATTGAATAGATTTCAATGGATTTAAACTGTGGGGGTTGGGAAAACTCAAGTCAGTTCAGATCTGGTGGGGGATGGGACAGCTCAGTGACCAGGATTTGTAAATTAAAGGTCAGCCATAGGGATTGGGGAAATCAGAAAGGAATCTTAAAGGGATCTCAACCCCCATCAAAAGATAGCAATGCCTTCAAAGGTAATGGGTAATTTTAGAAGAAAGTTGGGTTTAGAGGGAATGATGATAAATTTTGCTTTGAATATGTTATGTTTGAAATGTTTATTGAACATCTTCAGGGTATGGTGGACAGAGCTTCCTGGAGAGAAATAGACTGAGATTGTCATTTCATGGTATAGAGAATTCCTGGGGAATCTAGAAGGATCTTAGAGTCATACAATCAATACATTTCAGAGTCAGAACTTGAACCCTGGTTAAAAAAAAAAAAGATTCAGAGTGATCAGATAACTTTCCCTATCCCACAGGTTGTAAAATACAGAGCTGGAAATCAAACTAAAACCATTAGATTCCAAAATTCTAGATTTATACTGTTTATCTGGAGAAATCCATAAAATCACAAGTTTGGACTAATCCCTGACCAATATAATTTAAATTAGATTGTTACAAATCAGAAATAGTTTGATATTTGCTTATAGATTTTGTCTTTGATTGTTTATAAATTCATCTCCAAATTTTGATTGGTGCTCAAGGGAACATTTATAGAAAATCCAGTCTATCTGAAAATAAGTACATGCCCATATAAGGGCTGTAACATATTTGATAAAAGGAATATGTAGATTAAGTGTTGAAATAGAAAAGTAGGGCCATGCAAGTATAACTTAGAATAATAATAGCTATTATTATCATTATTATCATAAAGATTATAATGGAATTTTAGCAATCTTTGGTGTGAATATAAAACCTTTTCCCACAGCGCCAAACTCCTATGTGTACCACTTTAATAACTATAATCCCCTACAATGGGGGCCATACATTGAGATAATTAACCTTAACCAATATTCTGTGCTTTGCCTTTAGTTCTGAATGCATAACTAAGAATTACCTCATTGTACTACCCTTAGGAGCAAGAACTATTATGTTGCTAAATTAAAAGGCATTAGGAAAAAAAAGTGTTGCCACAGACATTGTAGGTGATTTATTTTCAAATATGTTTATTACAAGCAGCTTTGCATCTTTCAAGTGACTAGCTGAATTGTGGTTTAGTAGATATTAAACTTTGTTTTGAAAAGAGATTTTCAGTAATTAAAAGAAAGACAAGATATATATATATATATATATATATATATATATATATATATATATATATATATCCCAGATATATGAAACACTTTGGTGATATAGTAGAAAAAGCAGCTATTTGCAATCAAGATAATCCAGGATTAAATTGTAGTTGTGTGATATAATAATCTGTGACCTTGGAGTAGCCAATTCTTTTTGTTTTCTTCTTTTTTTAGATGAGGTTTTAGAATATTCTAAAGTTTCTTATAATTACAATTCCTAGGGTCTAAAGTTTCTTATAATTACTGTTCCTATGGTCCTCAGAGATAATCAAACAAATTCACCTGACTAATTGTAAGTGGAATAAACTTAACATTATTTCACTCTCAATTTGTGTGACCTCAATTATCATTGCAAGACTGATACATGGTGTCAATGAGCGAACATTGTTGGATTTACAGCACGTGGAACTGGATTTAAATCCTAGGTCTGTCACTTGCTATCTGTGTGCTAATGGTCACTTAAACTTTCTGGGCTTTATTTTCTTCAGTTTCTGGGAGGAGGAGAGCTTGGACTGGATGACCCTAAGATCCTGTTCAGTTTTATTCTGATGCTTTTAGCATATATACATAAATATTAAAAAGACTTGAATTTTGAACAAGCCTCATAACCAGTAAAAGATAGTAGTTTGCTTCAGCACATATGTTCTTTAAATGTTATAATTCTTGCTAACATATTTAGATTACTCCATGGGGTGTTTTTTTTTTTTTTTCTTATTGTTGAGTCATTTTTCAATTATGTCCAACTTTTTATAAACCCATTTGGAATTTTCTTGACAAAGCTAATGGAGTGGTTTGTTATTTCTTTCTCAAGCTTATTTTATAGATGAGGAAACTGAGGCAAATAGATTTAAGTGACTTGCCCAGAGTCAAACAGCCAGTAAGTATCTAGGTCAGATTTGTACTCCTGCAGAGAGAGGTCTTTCTGACTGAGGCCCAATGCTTTATCTACTGTAGCGCCTGGTTGTCTTAATTTCATGTATGCAAAGAGTTTAATAGTGACTCATATTGTTGTGCCATAGTTCTCTTTAATTGTCCTGATTCAATTTCCCTAATTGGTTCTGCCTCAGTTTCCTTAAATTGTTCTGGCTCAGTTTCCTTAACTGTTCTGCCTCAATCTCCTTAGTTGCAAAACCCCTCTCTGGTTCATTAAGATTGAGGACCTCTTGCTCTAAGGTTATAAATTGTCAATGTGAGACTCAAGATAAGGGGAGTTCAGACTTCCTGGCTCCTAACCCCTTCTGTCATCAAGAATTTATGGTCCTACCACCTATCCTGTCATTGTTCTTCTTTATCCCAATTTACCAGAATGTCTATTGTCTCCCACCACCCTGTCAGAACCAGATTGATAGCCTGGTCCCACCCTCAATGTTCTGACCCCACCCCTGCCTTGGTCTACCCCTGTAGCTGAGCCATATATGTCATTGAGAATTCTCATTCACCACTGGATACTTTGAGACAGAGTCTTGTCCAGCCAATCAATTAAGCTCTCCAATAAATAAAATATTAAAACTCTCTAATTTCTATCTTGTCTCAGTTTCTCTGGCATTACAATATATCCACTTAACCTGTTCTACATGATCACTTTTTGCATTTTTAGCTTTCACACAAATTCTTCTTTCATGATGTCAGGGCCTTGCTCTTTTTCAGTAGTCTTTTAATATATAATGAATGAAGTCTAAACTATTTAGGCAAGTGTTCAAGGCCCCAGTGATGTGGTCTCAATATAGTCTTCTAATCTATACAAATGCCTACATAAAATTTAAACTTGACAGAGGTTAAACTCTCATATTCCTAAATATCCTTTGTATTTGTGATAGTACCTTTGTCTGCTAATCTTCCCTCTTCCTCTTTCCCATTTGCTAATAGCAATGAAACTTCTTTGAGGTTAATAAAAATCCTCAGCTTGAATGTTGCCCATTTTCATGAATTCTTGCCAGTTTAAAATGACCTTTCCTTCAAAATGTTATAACATTTATTCATTTTACCACTCATTTGGCACTTATATAATATCTTTCATTGTTTGCTATTTTTATATCTCTTGTGTTGTTTCTCCAACTACATTACCAACTCCTTCTAGACAAGCATCTAGCACATGCTCTGTATATAGTATAGACCTTCAATAAATATTTGTTTGATTGATTGATTACCTAGATGTGTGACAACCTAGACTTTTTAAAATAATGCTCAGACAGAGCAAATCAAAACCATGCTGTGCCCTGAAGGAAAGAACAAGTTAATATGTGCAAATATTTTACCATCTCAAAATGAAAATCAGGTGACATCTTTGATGTGAAATAATATGTGGACTACTGCTGAGTACAAGCAAAGTCCCTAAAGAACTGATTGTTGTAAATGTAGTATGATAAAAAGAGTCCCAAAGGAAGAGTTTGAAGCCTGGATTTTGTCTAGGTTCTTTCATTATTTTCTGGGATGATCATGGACAATTCATTTTTAATTATCTAAGTGTAAGTTTCTTTTTCTGCCACAAAGCTTAACTAGATCAGGAATTCTTACCCTTTTATAGTTCATGAACTTCTTTGACAATCTGATGAAATTTATGGCCATCTGAGGATATTTTCAAAAAAATATAATTAAGTATGTAGAAAATATAAAGAAAGAAAACCAATCATGTTAAAATACAGTTATAACTTTTTGTTGTTGTTCATAGTTTGCAGGTTAAGAAATCCTTTACTTAGTGATTTTTGAAGTATGAAAAGGCCTGATAATCTATGATATACCTTTTACCAGGTATTTTTAATGCCACACAATTTCACATAATAAACACACCCCCATCTCCCCCAAACAAACAAATTATTACCCAGAATTTGGATCATAAGAAACTTACTTTACTTATAAGAAAGAAATCTTCAAAATGTATTAATGGTTCTAATTTATTACTACAGCAGTTGATAAAACGGGGATTTCCAATTTCTTGTTCTAACAAAACTCATTTGTTTGTGTCTTTTGTCTTTGACTCTGAAATTCATGCCAAATATTGGGCCATAATCATTTTTCTCCATTTCTATTTATCAAGGCCTTGATTTCCAAGATTACCCAAATCCTTTGTGTAGTGCCAGCTGCAAGGAAAACTGGGGAGTGAATGAAATTTGTGTGAGACTGCCTTGCTTCTCCTTTATGAGACTTTATTTTCCATCTTGTGTCACAATATCCCAGTGCTAAATGATGAATCTTCTTATCAGGGAGAAAATTCTGGGAGTCTGAAGTTTTAAAAATATTCTTGGGGCCCCAAATATTTATATTACAGAACAAAGGTAGTATTTATTTCAAATTAATTATTTTTACAATATTGAATTATAGAGATTTAAGGAGAGGAAAATCATTGGGTTTTTCTGTTTGTTTGTTGTCCAGGTGAGAAAGGGAAATCCCCATTCTTCCTATGCATAGAACTATTTTAGCCTAAACTATTGATTATCCCATGATCAAAAAGATAACAACTGAATTCAGTCACCAAAAATTAAATATTAATAGTTTTATTTTGAGCTAAGTTCTATGATGTTGGAAAGATTCTTGCTCTCTAATTCTTTAGGATAGCATAGTAGAAAAACACAGGATTGGGGGCAGAAGACTTGAGTATGAATCTCACCTTTGATACTTATTACCTGGATCTTCAAAAAAATTTCTTACAACTTCATTAAATCTCAGTTTTTTTCATATTTAAAATGAGAATTAAAAGAAATTTCATTATTTACTTTTTTTGGTCTGATGTGGAAAAAGTGCTTCAGAAATATTTGCGCATTTTATAGAACTGGAAGGAATGTTTGAGGATATTCAGTCTAACTTTCTAAATTTACCATTAAGAAAATGAAAACTATGGGAATTAAGTGACTTGACCAAAGACTAAGATAACCTTCACCAGAGGGACTTCTGAATTGACATCCTTGTCCTCCAGAGAAAATGCTTCATTTCATAAATAATGGAACTGAATCTCATAAGGGCAAAGAAATTTGGTCAAGATACACAGGCAGTAAGTAACAAAGTCAGAATTTGAATTCAGGTCCTTTAGCTCCAAAAAGCACTAGTCATTGCACCATGCTGTTTTCAAATATATTCTACAGGTCTAATCAAGAAACTTTCCTGCTCAAAAAGCTTTAATGATCCCAATTTTCCTTGGCATTTAAAAGCATTCCTATTAAGATCTAGTTACCCCCCTCCCAGACTAATTACAAATTTCTCCTCTTTTTGCACTATATGCTAAGCTAAAATGGTGTTTGCTGTTTCCTTAAAATGAAATTTTATCTGCCATATCCATGTTTTTGCACAGCATTTCTTGTGACTTGAATGTTCTTTTTCCTGATTTTTGCTTTTGGAAACTCTCTTCAAGATTTAATGTAAGTGATACCTCCTTGAGGAGATCTTTTTTCCTGGTTTTGTTCACTCCAAATATCATCTGCTGAAATAATTCCACACTTAGTATTTTATATTCCATATTTACTTGCATGTGAACATGCTATTTTTCTTGAATTGAAGTATAAACATGTAAACTCTTTGAAAGTAGTGACTGTTTCCTGTCTTGTATTGGAATATTCAACATAAAACTTTTTGGGCACATATCAAAACTTTCTAACTTTATCTTTATTATGATTTTATCTTTATTTATAGCATACTGACCCACTTATATACTTGGATTTCTGTTTAGATCTCCACCTCTCCACTCCCAATGTCCTTCCCTTTACTATCAACTAATTCTTTGACTTTCATACAATACCAGCTCCTAGTTCACTTTTGGCCAGGACATAGAGGCAAAAGATTTGTATTCAAATACTGCCTATTTCACTTCCTAGTTGTGTGACTTCATCTATATAATAATGAGGCTGATTTAGATCATCTCCAAGTTTTTGTCCAAGTCTATTATTTCTAGGAAATTTTTTTATACTATGAGATGAACAGCCTTTCTCATGCATGAGATCTCTGTCTAGTTATCAAAAGACTGACCTGTAAAGTGAAACATCCTAGCAATGGAACAGAAGAAAGATTCAAAATCCCAAGTGCCCCATTTTATATCCTCTCTGCATTGCTAGAACCAGTTCCTCTATTAATAGTTAGCAATCCTCCTTACTTTCCTTCTTAAAAACTTCCTAAATACCTGTCTGTTCATGGAATCATTTCATTTACAATAACCACTCACCACTCTGTATTGCTCATATTATATTTTATCAGTATGCATTGTCTCATGTATCCTGTGTACATTTATATTGTAATACTCTCAAGGCAAAACTCTTTCTTTGCGATAGTGCATAGCCCAATATATAATTCTCGATACACCTATGGAGCTATATAAATAATGGATAAAAATGAAAACACAACTGCTGCTTCATTTTTTTCACTGGAAGATTCAGAAATGTTTCTTGTAATATTCATAGCAACACTGTATAATTCAATGAGGAAACTTTAGAAAAATGATGAATTATTTAGGTGGGAGTGCCTGTTAATTTTAAAGTAATTTGAATTTTTTGAAAAATATTCAGTGTCTTTTTAAAAAACTTACCAGTGTCTGCCTCTAGTTAAAACTCCACATAGTATTAAGTTGAATTGATTTTTAAAACAAAATACTACTATCTCATTTAAAACAAACAACAGTAGTAACCATTCTATATGGTAGCAAAGAGAGGAGTGGAGAAGGGGAAGAGAGAGACAGAGAGTCAGAGAGACAGAGATAGAAACAGAAAAAGAAAAAAACAGAAAAATACAGAGAATGACAGGGACAGAGAAACAAAAACAGGTGAAAAGAGAGAGGGGAAAGGGGGGAGAGAGAAAAAGGAAGAGCAAAGAAAAGAGAGAGAAAGAGAGTCTGCTCATCAAAAACAGCAGAGAAAATGAAAATTAGTTTTTTATGTAGTAACAAGCAGTTTAACGCTTTTGAATCTCCAATATTTATTTGATGGACACTAATTGTCTTCAAAAATGTTACAGAAAAGCTCCAAAGATCCCTCCTTCCTAAAGAAGATAAATTTGTGACAAGGAAGAGATTGATTTCTATTTCAGTGGCAAAACAGTTTATCTGCAGATGTTTCTGTTTTCTTAAATAGCAAATTTCTGTTAGTCATAGCTGTTGTTGGATCGATGTTTGAGGCATGGCTAATTTCATTTACTTTTCTTTATTCACTTGTCTGTTGATTCAAGTCTGAACACTGTAAAAATACCAACTCTATTAGTTCCATTAAAAGTATTAATGGTTGGATAAAGTAATGTTAAATGAGGAGGTATATATTATATTCTGAAACATTTCCTAATAATCACCAATTATCATGAATACTAATCCAATAGCAGTCATCTATGAAAACTGTCCTCCTTCAGCTCAGAAATTTAGACTAGTAATCTGTGATAAGTGCAACAGAGTGATTTTACATTAAATTTACTCACAAAAATTGTATTCCAGATATAAACTTATTTCTTGAAGTTTTACCTTTCAAAACAGAGGCATTCCAAATACACAGTGGCTGTATTCAATGTGATGGGAAACAAACGGTGTGCTAAGTATAAATGACAGATTTTTTAAAGTGCCACATAGAATCATTTCTTTAACCCAGAGTGTTTATTCTGGTGCTATAGTAAGAAATAAGTGTTTATTCTGGTACTATAGTAAAAAATAGGGTTTTTAGTATGAAAGAGATAGAGTCAATATGGGTGAGGTTAGTGAAGTGAAATATGTTACAATGTGAATAACTTTACCAGATAATGCAGAGAAAAGATAGTTCAAGTGGTCACAATTCAATTCAATTCCTTCTTAGAAGGATAAAGTCCACTATGAGTGAACACAAAATTATCTTGGTTTTATGAGATTACTTATTTATTTCTTCAGCTTCAAAGGAAAATGATCAATCTAATGTGAAACATAGAATAAGTTTCAAATGGAAAAGTCAGTAAAAATTCCTCTACTTCTGATGATGAAATGTAGTTAGTATTACTTGACTGATCTAATGAAAATATTGACCATGTACCAAACACTGAGGTAAGTAATACCAATACAAATGCCAAAAAGACAGTACTTGTCCAATAGAAACTTACATTCTATTTGTTAATATAAACTTCTTTCTGAATTTTACTGCTTTCTTTCCTTGTTCATGTTGTCTATACATGTTATGTATAATCTGTCTTTTATCCATTTCATATCAGCATTAGTTTTCCTCCTAAGTATATGAGTATGATTTCTTCCATCCAGTCTTGTATAACTGTAACTACAAGTGAAACTGTCTCTTCTGATTCTACAGAACTTTGTCCTTTCAAATATTTCCTTATCTATATCTATCTATTATCTGTTTGCCTCTCTATCTATCTATCTGCTTTTTTTGATTCTGTAGTATCTAGTATAGTGCCTTGAAATACTCACTGGACTGAATTGAAGGTCCAAGTACACAAGAATTATGTACTTGTCTTATCCACTCTACTAGACCATATACAATATATTCTTCTCCTTAACCCCTCCAGAAATTAAATAAATTTCTGTCAGCCATGGGCCCAACACAGGCACCTTTATACACTCTATTTTGCATTTATTTAGTCCACTATTCACACTTACAGGGTCATTGTTCATTTTTCCTTATTCTTTGATTCCTGTGTTGGCAAACTGTTTCCATTTCTCGATGATTAGATATCGAGTTTCTTTTTCATCCATCTCCTACTCTTCATGCACTTAGCTACTTCCTTCTCATCCTTCTTTATCACTTGTAATTGCATTATTATAATATTCTCACAATTACTCTTTCTATCTTCCATGCATCTGTCTAATTCCTAAGATAAAGTTAAAAATGTTATTCCATTTCTCAAAAAGCTTCAGGGGTTCCATATACTATACTTATGTACTCTTGTATCTGCTCTATAGAATTTAAATATGTGAAGATTGACAAAAAATACATTTTTTTGGTTTTTGTTTTTGATTCTTCAATGCCTTACCATAATCCCTGAATGGGTTTTGCCTCCAATACAACTAAAACCTGAGAAAGGCCTTAACTTAAAAAAAAGGCCAATGAATCTCCATCTCTATCTTTACTCAACTTGATCTTTATCTTGTCACTGGACCAAATTACATCAGAGGATAAAATGAGGCTAGTGACTTTGAATAGCCATTCCTCACTTAAATCCAATTTACTTACAAGTCATGACATTACCTCCCTGATGTCATGATCCTTTTCAAGAACAAAGAATAAACACCACCACCACCATTTTGAACATAGTAAATAATTATGGATTGAATTGGAAGTATTTACTTGTTTTATCCATTTTATTAGGATGTACATATTATATTCCTGTTCTTTTTCCATTCTAGAAACTAACAGTGCATTACTGTAAGAAGCAGGCTCAACACAGGCACTCTTTCAATTTAGTTTCAAATTTGGGACAAAATGAGACACTTAAGTTATTGAAAATTTAACGAAAGGAAGTTTACTTAGCCCAACATGGCAATAACATAGAGCAAAGATATAGTGACAGGAAGATATCTTTCCAGGACAGGAGGATGTGTTGACTCATGGTAAATACTCTCAAACAAATCTCTGATTTAGAGAAGCTCCAAATCTCTGTATGGATGATTTCATATGCTAGGTGGTTAGGAAGCTGTTTCAAAGAAAACGGGATCTATCAGGACTTGGGGACATTTTTGTTGCCTTTTAGGGAATGTATCTTAAAACATGGGAAAACAAGGGAGGTGTTTACATAATGTTTCCTTAAAAGAATAATGCATATTTATGGAAAAGGTTCCTAACAAGGAATTCCAAAGTGCTCCAAAAATTAGATGGATTTAACAAACTGGGAAAATCTTCTCTCTTGGTTTTCATTTAACAGCAAATTTGAACACATCAACTACCAGAAGGATAAAATGAGAGAGACAGAGAGAGAAACAGAGACAGAGAGACAAAGTGAGACAAAGACAGAGAGAAGCAAAGAAACAGAGAAACCCTAGGCACACAGCAACAGAAAGACACAAAAAAGGGACAGTGAGAAAGATAGAGTCAGAAACAGAGAATCTGTAGGTACCCATGCACAGATATGCAGAAATAAACAGCAGGCAAAGAGCGAGAGAGGTACTTTTAACAGAGATTGTCAGAATATATGGGAATTCCTAGATTGGTAATGAAAATACCAATCTACACATCAATAGTCCAAGCATGTGGACTATTAGGGGAATCATTAATTAGCTAAACAACATATAAATCTATCAATGATGATTATATAATAAAATAGATTTTTAGCAATAATCTTAGAATTATAAGGCATATAATTATTTCTGTAAAAAGGATTGTAATAGATTTAAATTGATACCTCTCTTAAGGTTAGAAAAGTCTGTTTGGTAGAGAAAAGGAGAAAAGAAAAACAAAAGGGGAAACCAGAGAGCAGAACAAGATGTCAGTCCCTTTTTGATTGGGGTTGGGTGGGGGGAGGAGGATGTTTATGGGAAAAGAAAAAGTGAAGAGGAATTCAAGAAATTACTTTTTTTGGATAGAAGAGGAAAAAAAATGAAGATGAAAATATCACATAACACATATTTTTTTGTTCGGGGAACTTCCAAGCAAAAGAGGCAGAAAGCAAGATCAGGGGCTAGAGGACTCAAATTCCTATTTTGGTTAAATTAAATCTCATAGTCATCTTTGTATTCTATCACCAATGACAAAGGAATATCTTTTTATTTGGGGAGCTCTGTCAACACAAGTAGTTAGTATAGGTAAAGAAGATTACTCCAATTAAGTAAAGAAATTAATTTCTCTTCTTGGGATCTATGGAATTGAATCAAAATTGTTCTACAATATGACTGTATTGGAATGTTGCCCCTTAAATTCTGTAAACCACTGAAAAACATTCCAATAGTGGCAGGAGCAAGATAGGTAGGAGAGAGGCAGCTACTTCAACCACTACTTCTTTATTCAAATATCTAGAAGGTTTCACCTGCTAACTTAGACATTACTAAGAGATGAGTACTGTCGTCCTAATTATCAACAAACATTTATATCAACTATCTGTGAGTAATATGTTTATGCCCTAGGATTACAAAGGAAAAACTAAAATAATTTCTGCTCTAAACAAGCTTCAGTTATATTTGGGGATGCAATGTATACCCTTATATATGAGTATAAAACTCTATACAAAATAAATACAAACCACTATTGGAGACTGCCTTTGCATTTTCCCGCTTAGCATGGTGCCTAACACACAGTAAACATTTAATAAATGTTTATTAAATGAATGAATGAGAAGAAAAGCAATAGCAGTTGGAAAAATGAAGGAAGGCCTAGCAAGTAACATTTGAACTGAAATTTGAGGTGAAATTAGATGCCCAGAAGCAAGAAAGAACATTAAATGTGTGACTAGACAGCCTGGACATAGATACAGAAGTGGAAGATGGGAAATCATATATAAAGAACAGCAGGAAGGCCAGTTTTTGCTACAATGAATAAAGCAAAGTAATATTTAATAAGACTAAGAAGGAAGATTAGAACCATATTCTGAATAGTTTTTAGAGCCATTTGATCCTATAGGAAATGGGGAGTTACTACAAGTAATTGGGCTTAGAAATGGCCTAGTAAGAATTTTGCTTAGGAATATTATTTTAACAGCTCTTTGGAGAATAGGATGAAAAATTGCTATAGAGAGCTCAATTAAGAGGCTATTCCAACAACTTGAGTAAGAAGAGATAGGTTCTTAAATTAGAAGAGTGCCTGTGTGTAAGTGAAGAGAAAGGGACAGAGGTAGAGTTGAAAAGCCTTGGCAATTAAGAGTGTAAGGAGATAGAAGGGGGAAAAGAGAGAGAGAGGGAGGGGAAGGGAAGTAGGGAGGGAGGGAGGCAGGAAGAGAAAGAGGGGGAAAGGAAAGAGGGGAGAGGGAGAGAGACCAATTAGAGTCAAAGGTGATACCAACCTGAATAACAAGAATGATGGTGGTACATATAATGAGATAGGAAAGATTGTGAATATTGTTTTGGACATATCTGGGGAATGTCATTTTTGAGATGCCTGTAGGATATCTAGTTCAAAGTGTTCAATGGGCAGATTGTATTGAGGCTACTTTATAACTAAGATTCAACTAAGTTATCTTCATACCCCTGCTATCTCCTTTGGTGAGATATACTTGGAACTTCAAATTCTAATTAAATTATTAATTAGAATTTAATCTAAAATTAAATATATAGCTTTAAAATGGTTGTGATCTTACTATTTTTCTGAGTTTCTTTGAATGACTTTCTGTAGGTCCTTTTATTATTTAATATTTTAACTATGTACAACTTCAAAATCTTGAAGAGACAGAGTGGACAGAGGGTCAGATTTGAATTCTGATACTTAGTAATTTTGACTCTGAGCAAGTTACCTTACCCATTCAATGGTCTGAGTTTATATTTATGAACTAAATTATTTTGCACTGGGTGGTATGAACTTCCAGGAGATTCCCCACAATGATGCAATTATATCTGTCCTTATATAGTCTATATTTATGTTTCAATACATAATTTTGTTATAATATCCATATATTGGTTAGACAATGCATAAATATTTTTATATGTATGTAGATATATTTACATGTATGTATACACACATATGTCATTATATATTGTATATATATATGTACATATATATATATAAAATACAAAAAAGTCATATCTAAACAACTGCTCATGGGTAGGTCAAAGTAAGATAATAAAAATGACAATTCTACTTAAATTAATCTACTTGTCATGTGAAAAAATGCTCTTGCTCTTTTGTTCTTCAAAATGAATTTTGTTATTATTTTTATTTTATTATATGTTATTATTTTTCTAGCTCTACAAAATAATTTTGGGGCATTTTGATTGGTATGGCACTAAAAAGATAGACCAATTTAGATAGAATGTAATATTTATTACATTAGTATGTCTTATTCATGAGCAATTGATATTTTTCCATTTATTTTTAGATCTGACTTTATTTGTGTGAGAAGTGTTTTGTAATTGTGTTCATATGTGCCCGGGTTTGTCTTGGCAGGTAGACACCCAAATATTTTATTTTGTCTCCAGTTATTTTAAATTGAGCTTCTCTTTCTATCTCTTGCTACTGGAATTTGTCAGTTACATATAGAAATACTGATGATTTGTGTAGGTTTATTTTATATCCTGCAACTATGCTAAAGATTCTTATTTCTTTTTCTTTTTACTCCAGATCTTATTGGGAATGTCTTCAGCATTTCTCCATTACAAATAATGCTTGCTATTGGTTTTAGATAGATACTGCTTATTATTTTAAGGAATGCTCCTTTTATCCCTATCCTGTAATGTTTTTAATACAAATGGGTGCTATATTTTGTCAAAAGATTTTTTATATCTATTCAGTTTCCCTTATAATTTCTGTTGGTTTGTTATTGATACAGTTAATTATGGAAATAATTATCCTGATATTAAACCAGACCCATATTCCTGGTATAAATCTCACTTGGTCATAATGTATTATCCCAATGATAAGTTGTTTAATCTCTTTGTTAATATTTTATTTAAAATGTTTGCATCAATATTTATTAGATGTAATGTCCAGATTAGCTTTCTGGAGAATCTCTACACAGGCCATCATCTTTAGGTGGAGAAGTGATGAAGGCAGGAGGGCCACCATGAGGTTGGTCAAAGATGGAGTCCAAAATCTGGAATCTGGAGTCTCTAGTCTTCTCTGTGTCTGTGACTATGATTCTTTTTTTCTGTCTCCATGCCTGAGAGAGACTCTCCCTTAAATACCTCAGTAAGATTATAACAATACAACAACTGAGCATGTGCCAACTGCCCATTATATCACCATCACATTAAGACTGAGTTGGTGCTTAACTATAAGCACCATGCTGTCCTTGATTCAAGTACACCTGTTCAGAGTTCTGGCCTTCTATATCTCCAGCTTTCTTTCCTTTTAGAGCACAGGTGGTCACACCCTCCTTGATTTCTCAGGAAGGGAGGTGAAAACATCAAAGAAGTGATCACAACCTCCCTGACTTCTCTGAAATGGAAATGAAAACACTAAAGGGAAATGGGGAGTCAAACCAGATATTGTTAGAAGGTTTTCTCTAGGCTGAAACTGAAACATGTATACATAAATTCATCACCATGGGAGGTATTACACAAGTAATATAACATAGTAATATAACATAGGCTAGTAGTTATGTAAGAATCAACATGAATCAACAGATTGATATAAGAAACAATATGAATATACATGTCCATATATCCTAGAAGGAGGGTATATAAATAACAATCACACATACACTTCCTTCAAGAGCCAAGAGAGTCCAAAACCAATCTATTGTCCATTACATCATGTGTCAAGAAATCCAATGATTCCTGCAAGTTTTGAAGTCCTGCAACAGTCTTATTATGTCTCAGGGAATCCAATGATTCCTTCAGACTTGAAGTCCTGCATCAATCTCATTAACAATTTTTAATTTTCATGAGTCAATTGCCATACATATAGGGCTAACTGCCAGGCTCTTTCAGTGGCACACGTTGTCAGAGATGGAACCACAAGATGTTTCTTGGGTCTGCTCCTTCATGTCAAGGGTCTTTTCTGTCTCTCTCCAATGGACAAAGCAGATACAGCTTGTTGGTACCCATCTGATTCCTTCTTCATCTGTAGAGATACAAGCAAATCCTCTCCCCCAAGCAATTAACCCTTCCATTCACCACTTTCTGGACCTGTCCACATCAGCTGGTAATTATCTAAAGATAAGTGGAGCTGCTCTCACTGGACATTGCCCTTCTGGTGGGTTATAAAACCTGTCTGCTAGAGCCAGTGCATTTTTATCAAAAATAAAAAATTAATATTATAAAGAGCTAAATTTAAAAGTTCTTTAGGGTAACCTGTGCCCCCTTTCTTTTGTATTTGGAGGAGTGTCTTGATGTCTCTGTTTCTCCTCTCTACTATTGCCTGTCCTTGAGGATTAAAAGGTATGCCAGAGGTGTGTAAAATCTGATACTGTGCATACAAATGTGCAAAATGTTTAGAACTATATGCATGTTCATTATCTGTTTTTATTGCTTGTGGCACATCCATAATGGCAAAAGTTGTATAAAGAATTCAGTGACCACTTGTGCTGTCTATTTTGTTGTTGGCATTGAAAATGTAAATCCTGAAAAAGGGTGGGTCTACTACAACATGGATAAAAGATAGACAACCAAAAGATTTATAATGGGTCACATCCATTTGCCAAATTTCATTGGTCTCAAACCATGAGGGTTCTTCCCTGGAGGGAGCATAGGAGCATGGAAAGGAAGGCAAGCTGTATAGGCTTTTACTATGCTCCCAGCTTCCTCTTTTGTTATTCCAAATTACAAATGTAAAGGTCAAGCAGTCTGATGATATTTAGAATGAGATTCTTGGGCTGCCTGAAATAAAGGAGTATTGGCTAACATAGTTAGAAGGCTATCTGCCTTGACTTTCCAAAATAAATAGGACCTGGAAGTCCACTATAAAAGTGGGCATGCAAAATATAAATCTTACCTGGATGCTTTCTCACTCGCTCTTGAAGTTCCTTAAAGAGCTGATATATATTGGAGGCTACAAATTTTATTTGGGCTGTGTCAATTCCTTGTACCACACCTACTGAATAGACCTAATCAAATATTATATTTATGTCTCCTGGATAATAATCAAGAGCTAGAATGATTGCATTCAATTCATTCTGCTGAGTGGACTGAAAAGGAGTTCTGACTACTTTCTTTATAGTTAAGTCATGAGAGTATACAGCACAAATGTTATGTTTGCCTGCATCTATAAAGATAGTTGGTCCTTTAAGAGGAACCTTAGAAATATTTTCTTCAAAAATCCATTGCTAATTATGTAATAGCTGAGATATCTTTAATGGAGACCCATGTGTAAAATTTGGAGCTGTGGCCAATAAAATTTGGCACTCTGGGATGGTTTCACAGCATACATTAATTTGTGCTTTGGTATAAAAGGTGTATATCCTGTCAGGACTTAACCCAGATAATTGTACAACTTACTTAATGGCCTTTAATAAAATTCTGGCCACGAGCATTGAGTAAGGAGAAAGGCTTTGTTTGGTTGTGGAAGGAGTAAAGCTTTGTTTGGTTGTGCTGAGAGTTTCACCCACTCTATCACACTGTCTCCTTGATGAAGGACTGTTGTGGGTGCCTCTTTTGTAGGAAACACTGATATTTCCAAGGGTTTCTCAGTAACTCTTTCAACCACATTGGATAAATTCAGTTCAACCTCTCTCAAAGCCTCTTGAGTTTCTTTTGTAAATTAACACGTTGAGTTTAAACCAGTATCTCCCCTTAAAATGTCATAAAATGGTTGTAATTGTTAGGTAGTCAACCCTAACAATGGGATGTCTCCTATCAATTTCTGAAAGTCATTTAAGGTGTTCATCTTCTCTGTTCTTTTATACTGTAAGCACCTTAGGATATACTTCATATCTTAAATATTGAAAAGGAGTGTCTTTTATTTTTTTCTGGAGCTATATGCAATTTGTAGTTACTTTGTGTTTCTATGGTCTTTTGTAGACATGTTTCTAACATTTGCTCCTCAGATGCACACCCCAAGATATCATCTATGTAAAATAATATCATAACTTTTGGAAATGCTTTTCTTACTGGAGTAAGAGCAGAAGCAACATACATTTGACACATAGCAGAGCTATTTTTCATTTCATGTGGCAAAACTGTCCATTTATATGTTTTATAAGGCTCAGCTAAATTAAGTCAGGGCACTGAAAAGGCAAATCTTTTCATATGCTCCTTATTTAGAGGGATAGAATAGAAACAATTTTTTTTTCCTACTGATTTCCCCACTTATTCAATTATTCTCACAATCAGAGTATTAGATTTAGAAAAGGCAACCTAGCACATATTTAACTTATTTTGGATTGCTAGCTGTCTAGAGGAAGGGAAAGGAAGGGAGTGGGTAGAAAAATTGGGAACACAAGGTTTTGCAAGAATGATATTGAAAACTATTTTTGCATATATTTTGGAAATCCTCCCTCCCTCCTCTCTCTCTCTCTCTCTCTCTCTCTCTCTCTCTCTCTCTCTCTCTCTCTCTGTCTCTCTCTGTCTCTCTCTCTCTCTCTCTCTCTGTCTCTCTCTCTCTCTCTCTCTCTCTCCCTCCCTCCTCCTTTCTTCCTTTCTTTCTTTCTTTCTTTCTTCCTTTCTTTCTTCCTTCCTTCCTTCCTTCCTTCCTTCCTTCCTTCCTTCCTTCCTTCCTTCCTTTCTTTCTTTCTTTCTTTCTTTCTTACTCTTTTCCTTTACTCTCTTCCTTCTTACTCTCTTCCTTTCTTCTTTCTTTCAACAATTCTTAATGCCTATAACCCAAAGAGACCATTCTCTAGGTAACTGAGTAGGAGATGGCAGTTCAGGCTTAAGACTTCCCATAGTTTCTGTTCATTTACTTCTCTTAAATCAGTCAACATCCTCAATTTTCCAGATTTCCTTCTCACAACAAATACAGGGGAATTCTAAGGACTTAGAGAAGGTTGTAAGTGTCCTAGGTCAAGTTACTCCTATACAATATCTAACAATTCTTTCACTTTGTAAAGGCCACTGTTCTACCCACACTGGTGTATCTGTTTTCTATTGAATAGAAACAGATGAGAGTGTTGGCAGGTCATCAACAACAGCCCTGCTTAAAAAACCAAAGTACTCAATTGTAATCCTAATTGTTGTAGGATGTCTCTTCCCCATATATTGATAGGGATTTTTGAACTATAAAATGAATAAAAACTCCTGTTTCCCTTTCAAATATCCATCTCAAAGAGGTAGCATTAATTTCAACTGATATTGATCTTCTTATACATGTCTTGACCAGTGACTGGGCCAATTGGCACCTTTAATGACTGTACAACCTGAATCTGTGTCTATCAACCTTTTAAATGGTATGCCATTTACATAGATAGTGAGCATAGGATGATCAGCTATAACAGCTGTAATCCAAAATATTCCTGGATTCTGTTGCTGGGAATCAAAATCTGAGCCAATATCACCAAATTGCCTATTATCATGTATGTATCAGTAAACATAATGCTACTACTTCTGGTTGATAAGTCACACATTGTCTACCTGTATTAGTGACTGGGAAATTAACACATTCCCCAGTTTCCCAAATCAGTGTATGGATAGACATTGTTTTATAAGCACTCTCAGGAGGTGTAATAGTCAAGCCTACTGTGCCTGGAGGTAAGGGATCTACAGGCTGTTCAGGGGCAGATTTCACTTCTCCAGTGGATACCTCAGTAAGTCCTAGCTACATACAACTCTGTTCTTCCCAGTTGTAATCCCTTTCTCCTATCAGGTTGCTTCTCGGCTGATTGATCATGTTGGAGTATTGAACTTCTAAAGACTCTCTGGGTGTAACATTCACTACCATCATGCCCCAAGTGTTTTTTGCCTGGGGTCCTGGAGCTGAGCCCCACTTCCCATTTCCTTGAGTCAATCTATATTCTGATGCTCAATGGACTCTTTTGTTGCATTTTGGATATGGGGTTTGGGGTCCTGTTCTCCCACCCTGTTTTCTCATTCTGTCTCTATGCCAACATTGAGCTTTCAAATACCCTACTTTACCACATTGAAAGCATTGATGAGTCTCTCTGGAAGTCCCTTGCCAAAAGGGACCCTGTCTTCCCATGTTTGGATCTTGGGAAGTCTGCATCATAGCCTGGGTATAAAAGGTATTTGTAGCCACTGTGGCACAGCATCTTATGATCTCATTTAAAGAAGCATTATTGTGTAGTCCTAGTATAATTCTTCTACAAACCTCATTAGCATTTTCCTTAGCAAGTTGTCTTATCATAATTTCTGTTGCTGCATGTTCACCAATACTTCATATGACAGCTGTCTGCAGACATCCCACGAAATCAGCAAAGGGTTCATTAGAATCTTGTCCTATTTTTGTGAAGAATTCCCCTCTATCTTGTCTTTCTGGAAGGTTGTTCCATTCTTTGATAGCAGTGGAAGCAATTTGCTCCTATACTGTCAAAGGGTAATTAATCTGTGCTAATGTGTCTACATAAGGACTTACACCTGTTAGTTGTCAAAGGTGACTGGTATATAAACTCCAGGTTGCCTATTTCATTGAGCTTGTATTTTACAGAGTTCACTATACTCAGAAAGCCACAACAAGTTTTGTCCACATTCTAAACATGTCTTTGCTATACATTTCCAATCATTAGGGGTTAAAATTTCAAAAGCCAAATTCTCTAATAACATCTTAGCATAAGACAATGTAGACCCATAAAGAGTGAAAGCCTTCTTCAGATCTTTGATAGTTTCCAGATTAAAAGGAGTGTATCTTCTTTTTTCTTGACCTGAAGAGTCAAACTCTTCAATCACAGAGTATGGTTCTATTCTCAAATCAGATGTATCCTGTCCTCTCTAGCTGTAATAAGTGCCTTTTTTATTTCCTGTCATAGAGGATGGACAAAGCTGCTGCATGGGTGGTCCTGATGATGTCACTGACCTTCCCACTCCTCCTCCCTTCACTCACAAAGATGAAATTGAAGGAGAATGGTCAGGAAATAGGGAATCCCTTAAGGGCACCTGCTTCGGCATAACTGAGCTGTGAAAGTAAGAAGCATCACATCCCTTAAATTCATCAGCATTGTATTTAACTCCTTTTTTGTCCAATTCTCCATACTTTTTAGCTGCTTTGTCAGTACCATCCCTTCCTCTGCCTTTCTCTTTAAACTTCCTTGTCTGGCTGCCCACTTTAAAACTTTCCTTTTTTTAGAATTTGTAAGATTTTTAAAAGCCAATTGTTATTATGTTGTACATTAAGGAATGTTTCCTCAGGAATTGATCAGGATCCATAACTTCATATATTCAATGTGCTGCTCTCCCACTATTTCTCACATATCTAACTCTAATTTTTCTTCCTTAGACAACCAAGGAGAAGTGCACTCTGGTCATCTGCTTCCAAGTTACCAACAAACTTTGCTTCTTTATTACACCTAACTAAGCATTATACACACTTCCCTTGAAGTGGAGGAGGCTCTTTTCTTAGCATTTTCCCCATTTCAGCTGAAAATGAAAGTGAATAGTTTAGCCCTTACCAAAGTTTCCTGCTTGTCTATTTTATACTCATCCTATTTCTGGGTCACAGAGATTTCTCCACTGAGCTTACAATTGCATCAGTCTAACAGCTTTGTGCCCTGTTTTGCAAAGCCTTGTGTTTCCAATGCCCCATGTTTGGATGCCAAATGTAATGTCTGGACTAGCTTTCTGGAGGATCTCTGGATAGGCCTTTGTCTTTAAGTGGAGAAGTGATAAAGGCAGGAAGGCCACCAACAAGGCTGGTCAAAGATGGAGTCCAGAGTCCGAAATCCAGAGTCTCAAGTCTTCTCTGGGTCTGTGATGTGATTCTTCTTCCATTTTCCTGTCTGAGAAAGACTCTCCCTTAAGTACTTCAGTAATATTTTATCACTACAACAACTGAGCATGTGCCAACTTCCCATTACATCACCATCACATTAAGTATATGTTTAGAGAATTGTTATCTCACATTGAGTAGTTGCTTAACTATAAGCACTCTGCTTTCCTTGATTCAAGTACATCTTTTCAGAGTTTCTGCCCTCTACAATTAGGAATATTGGTCTGTGAAATTCTTTCTCTGTTTTGGCTCTTCCTGATTTAGGAATCATACTCTTTTTGATTCATTGAAGGAATTTAGCAGAATTCCATCTTTACTTATTTTTTCAAAATACCTTACATAGCATTGCAATTAATTGTTTTTTATATGTTTGACAGAATTCATTAGTAAATCCATCAGGCCCTGGAGATTTTTTTCTTAGGGAGTTTATTGATGGCTTGTTCAATTTTTTTTATTTTTTATTTAGGATTATTTAAATAATTTATTCCCTCTTCTGTTATTTTGGATAATTTATGTTTTTATTAATCTTCATTAATTTCAATTATATTCTCAGAATTGCTGGCATACAGTTTGGAAAAATATGTCCTAATTATTTCTTTGATTTACTTTACTTTTCTTTTTTTACTTTTTAAAAAATTATAGCTTTTTATTTACAAGATATATTCATGGGTAAGTTTTCAGCATTAACAATTGCAAAACCTTTTGTTACAATTTTTCCCTTCCTTCCCCCCACCCCCTCTCCCCCAGATGTCAGGTTGACCAATACATGTTAAATATGTTAAAGTATAAATTAAATACAATATATATATATATATATTTATATGTATGTATGTATATATAATACACACAACACACACACACACACACACACACACATATATATATGTTCATACAGTTATTTTGCTGTACAAAAAGAATCAGACTTTGAAAAGTGTACAATTAACCTGTGAAGGAAATCAAAAATGCAGGCAGACAAAAATAGAGGGATTGGGAATTCTATGTAGTGGTTCATACTCATTTCCCAGAGTTCTTTTGCTGGATGTAGCTGGGTCAATTCATTAATGTTCTATTAGAACTTATTTGGTTCATCTCATTGTTGAAGAGGGCCACATCCATCAGAATTGATCATTGTATAATATTGCTGTTAAAATATATAATGATCTTTTGGTCCTGTTCATTTCACTCAGCATCAGTTTATATAAGTCTCTCCAGGGCTTTCTGAAATCATCCTGTTGGTCATTTCTTATAGAACAATAATATTCCATAATATTCATATACCACAATTTATTCAGCCATTCTCCAAATGATGGGCATCCACTCAGTTTCTATTTTCTGGCCACTACAAAGAGGCCTGCCACAAACATTCTTGCACATACAGGTCTCTTTCCATTTTTTTAAGATTTCTTTGGGATATAAGCCCAGTAGTAACACTGCTGGTTCAAAAGGTATGTACAGTTTGATAATTTTTTGGGCACACTTCCAAATTGTTTGATTTCCTTTTCATTGGTGTTTGCTCTTCATTTTTGATGCTCATGATTTTTCTAGCCTTTTTCTAATGAAATTAATCAAAGTTTTATGTTTTGTTGTTTTTCTCATAAAATCTACTCTTAGTTTTATTAATTCAATTGTTTTCTTCATTTCAATTTTGTTAATCTCTCCTTTTAATTCATAATTTCTAACTTGGTATTTATTTGGTGGGGGTTAATTTGTTCTTTTTCTAGCTTTTTAAATTGCATACCCAATTCTTTTTTTTTTCTATTTTACTCATGTAATTGAAATCATTTATGATTATAGAAATGCAATTTAAAACAACTCTGTAATATCATGTCATACCTCTCATATTGGTTAATGAGACAAGAGAAGATCATGATAAATGTTGTTTAATGGATGTGGGAAAACTGGGACACTAATGAATTGTTGGTGGAGTGATACAACCATTCTACAGAGCAATTTGGAACTCTGTACAAAGGGCTATAAAACTGTATATATCCTTTGATGCACAGTGCCATCACTGGATGTATCCCAAAAAAATCATAAAAGAGAGGAAAGGACACACATGTTTAAAAATGTTTGTAGCAGCTCTTTATCTGATAGCAAATAATTGGAAAAGGAGTAGATGCCCATCACTTGGAAAAATGACTGAACAAGTTGTGATACATGAAATTAATGGAATATTCAATTCTATTTAAAATATTGAACAAGCTGATTTTGGAAAGGTCTGGAAAATTTACATGAACTGATGCTGAGATAAACAAGTAGAATCAGGAATACATTACACACAATAACAGCAAGAATGTTCAATGGTCAACTATGAACAACTTGATTCTTCTCAGAATCATAATTTTAAATTTATCTTCTCCTTTCATGTTCAATTGTTTTTTCTAATGAAATATTTTAAATTTTCTTCTACATTTTAATTTTCTAAATTTTGTTAAATTGTTTATTGCTTCCTCATGGATTAACAAGGTTTCCCTTTCCTAATTTAAAATTTTTATCACAGCATTACTTTCATCAATATTGACACAAAAAATGATACTATACATAATTAATTGAATACAGAAATCTATCACTTCTGGGGGTGGAGCCAAGCTGTCAGGATGAAGCCAGGAAGTTGATTGAACTCTCCCAGTTTTCTTCAAAAACCACATGAAGCCATACCTCTGAAAAGAGTCAGGTAGAATGAAATTACTCTGAAATTCAAGATTGGAAAAACTTTAAGAAAAATTTCATTGTGATAAAAAGGGTGTTCATTCTAGCTCAGACAAAATCTGAGAAAGCCTGTGAGAGGGTCTTAATCACCAAAAATCAGCAACTAAGACCCCCCAGTCCTGGCTTAGTAGAGCAGTAGATCAGTGGGACATCCTCCAGTCCCAGCTCAGAAAAAAAACTTTGTGAAACCAGGTTATTGACTGAAAAAGAACAGATAAAGCTACCCCCTACAAAGACAAGGGGCCTCTGTGCTCCAAGCCAAGGCTCAGAGCTGCAAAGGAAACTTGGAACAGCTTCCTCTTAACCATAAATATTAAAAAAGAGGAAATACCAAAACAAAAAAGAAAGAAAATGAACAAGAAACAGAAAAGAACCTTGACATAGAAATCTATGATGGTGGTGACAGGGAAAGGCAAAACACCAAATCGGACAAGGACAAAATGTTCACAGAGGAAATATCAAAAGAGTGATATGAACTGGTCTCAATACCAAAGAGGCTTCTTGGAAGTCGTCATGAAAGACTTTAAAAGGCAAATAGGAAGGTAGAAGAAAAAGTAAGAAAGAAATGAGTGCTTTGCAAGAGAGAGTCAACAGATAGGAAAAGAAAAGCAATTCCTTAAAGAATATATTTGGCCAAAAGCAAAAAAAAAAAAAAAAAAAAAAAAAACAAAACAATTCACCAAAGAAAACACCACCTTGAAAAGTAGTATTAACCAAATGTGGGGGGAAAAGATACAAAAACTAACTGAAGAAAATCACACATTAAGAACTAGAACATGGCAAATGGAAACTAATGTCCCTATGAGACATGAAGAATCACTCAAACAAACTAAAAATAATGGAAAAAGGAAGAAAATATTTAAAACCCCATTGCAAAAACAACTGACCTGGAAAATAGATCCAGAAGAAATAATTTTAAAACTATTGATCTACCTGGAAGCCATGGCAAAAAAGAGAGCCTGCAATGCATTCTTCAAGAGATCATCAAGGAAAGCTGCCCCAATATTCTAGAAACAAAGGGCAAAATACTCATGGAAAGAATCAATAGACCACCTTCAGAAAGGGATTCTACAAGGAAAACGCCAAGGAATATTGTTGCAAACTTCAGAATCTCAAGTAGAAAAATACTGCAAGCTGCCAGATAAAAACAATTCAAATATCAAGGAACAATAGTCAGAATTACCTAAGATCTGGCAATTTCTACAATAAAGGATTGGAGGACCTGGAAAACCATATTCCAGAAGGCAAAGGAACTAGGGTTATAACCAAGAATTAACTATGCAGCAAGACTGAGCATCATCTTTCAGGGGAGGAGTAACATCATCTTCATCTTCAATGAAGTAAGAGACTTTCAATCATTTCTTTTGAAAAAAAAATAAAACTAATCAAAAAAATTAATCTATAAACATCAGACTTAAGAGAAATATAAAAAGGTAAACAGGAGAAAAATATATATGTATATATATGTATGTATATGTATATATGTATATATATATAAAGAGAGAGATAGATAGATAGATAGATAGATATAGATATAGATATAGATATAATTTAAAGGTTATCCTGTTTACATTCTTAGATGGAGAACGATAATCTGTAAGTCTTGAGAACTGTAAGTCTGTCACTGAGGCAGACAGAGGGGGGGTGTTTTTGAAGGGACTTTGATGTGATGATATCAAAGCACAAGCATTAAGGAGTAGAAAAATGTTTTTATTATAATCGAGGAAAAGGAAGGTATAAATGGAACAAATTATATCACATGAAGAGGCACAAAAGAACTATTACAACTGAGAAAAAGAAGGGAGGGGTATGAGCATTGTCTAAAGCTTAACCTGATCAGTTGTGGCTCAAAGAGAGAATAACTTAATCTTTCAGTTGGCTATAGAAATTTATTTAAGCCTATAAAGAAGGGGAAAGAGGGAAGAAAAGGGAAGGGCTTGATAGAAGAGAGAGCAGAACCACTAGTAAAAAGGAAAAAAAAAAAAGTAAGAGAAAGGAGGAGGGGTAATAGAAGATTAGGTGTGGTGGGGGAAAAAGAAACACATTATTTAGGACAGTGTGGAAAGAGAGAACAAAAGTACAAATAGGGAAGAAAATAGGATGGAGGGAAATAATAGAGCTGGTAGTCACAGTTTTGAATGTAAATGGGATGAACTCTCCCATAAAAGGGAAGTGAATAGCAGATTGAGTTAAAAAACAGAATCCTTCAATATGTTGTTTATAAGAAATGAATTTGAAAAATAGAGATACATATAGACTAAAGGTAAAAGGCTAGAACAGAATTTATTATGTTTCAGCTAAAGTAAAAAAAAAAAAGCAGAGGTAGCAATTCTGATCTCAGAAAAAACAAAAGTAAAATTAGATCCAATTAAAGGAAATAAAGACAGAAAGTGTATCTTGATAAAAGGTATCATAAACAATGAAGTAGTAATGATATTAAATGTATATGTGCCAAGTGATAGACTATACAAATTCCTAGAGAATATATTAAGGTAGTTACAAGAAGAAATAGACAGCAAAACTATATTAGTGGGGGATCTCAACCTTCCCCTCTGAGAAAAAGACTAATTTAACCACAAAATAAACAAGAAAGAAATTAGGAAGGTGAATAGTATCCTAGGAAACCTACATATATTTGATAGATTTCTGGAAAAAAATGAATAAAAAAAGAAAAGAATACACTTTTTTCTTGGTAGGAAGGATTTTCTATTTCTGCCTTTTCAGACTACAATGAAATAAAAATTATATTCAATAAAAGGCCAGGGAAAGATAGACTAAAAACTAATTGGAAACAAAATACCTAATTCTAAAAATATAGTGGGTAAAACAATGAATCACAAAAATAATCCATAATTTCATCCAAAAGAATGGCTGACAATAATAAGACAAAATACCTATATGACATATAGGACATAGTTAAAAAAGTTCTTGGGGAAGTTTTATATTTCTAAATAGCTATATTAATAAAATAGAGAAAGAGGAGATCAATGAATTCAGCATGTAATTTAAAAAGCTAGAAAAAGAAGAAATTAAAAACCCCCAATTAAATACCAAATTAAAAAAAAATTAACTTAAAGGAGAGATTAGTAAAATAGAAACTAAGAGAACTATTGAAATATACATATATAATTAGGAGTTGCTTATGTAAAGAAAAAAAAGCAACAAAATAGATAAATTGTTCTTTAATTTTATTAGAAGAAGGAAAGAAAATAAACTAAAATACCAGCATCAAAAATGGAAAGGGTGAATTTACCACCCATGAAAAAGAAATTAAAGAAAAAATTAGGAGCTATTTTAACATTTTCTATGGCAGCAAATCTGACAATCTAACCAAAATGGATGACTATTTACAAAAATATAAATTGCCAAGATTAAAAAAAGAGAAATAAATTACTTAAATAGCCCCATTTTAGAAAAAGAAATTGAACAAGCCATTAATGAACTCCCCAAGAAAAACTCTCCAGGGTCAGATTGATTCACAGGTGAAATCTACCAAATATTTAAAGAACACTTCATACCAATACTATGTAAACTATTTGCAAAAATAGGTAAAGAAGGAGTCCTGTAAAATTCCTTCTATGATGCAAATATGGTATTAGTATTTAAATCATGAAGAGCCAAAACAGAGAAAGAAAGTTACCAATCTCCCCATTGAATATTGATGCTAATATTTAAAATAAAATATTAGCAAAGAGACTTAACAGGATAATACACTATGTCCTACTGGGATTTATATCAGGAAAGTAGGTCTTGTTCAATATTAAGAACACTTATTATAATTGACCAAGAGAAATCATATGATAATTTCAATAGATGCAGAAAAAGCATTTGACAAAATATAGCTCTCATTTCTATTAATAAACTAGAGAGTATAGGGATAAAGGGAGATTTCCTTAAAACAATAAGCAGTACCTATCTAAAACCAACAGTAAGAATAATTTGTAATGGAGAGAAACTGGCCACATTCCCAATAAGATCAAGGGTGAAACAAGTATGCACATTATCACCATTATTATTCAAAATTTTACTAGAAATCTTGGCTTTATCAATAAAAAAAGAAAAAAAAAAGAAATTAAAGAATTAGAATAGGCAATGAGAAGATAAAATTATTACTCTTTGCAGATGAGATGATATACTTAGAGAATCCTAGAAAATCAAAACCTATTTAAAATATTTCACAGCTTTAGCAAAGTTGCAGAATATAAAATAAACCCACACAAATCATCAGCATTATTGCTGACAACCATTAGCAAAAGATAGAAAGAGAAAATCCATCTAAAAATTGTAGATAAAATAAAATATTTGGGTGTCTACCTGCCAAGACAAACACAGAAACTATATGAACACAATTCCAAAACACTTCTCAACCAAATAAAGTCAGATTTAAACAACTGGAATATATCAATTGCTCATGGGTAGGCTGAGCTAATACAAAAATATGATAGTTTTTGCCTAAATTGGTCTAATTGTTCAGTGCTATACAAGTTAAACTGCCAAAAATATTTTATAGAACTAGAAAAGAATATAACAAAATTCATCTAGAAGAATAAAGTTCAGTAATATTAAGGAAATTAAAGAAAAAAATACAAAGTATTGTGGCTTGGGAGTACCAAACCTAAAACTATATTTTAAATTAGCAATCATGAAAACCATTTGATTTTGACTAAGAAATAAGAGTGGTGGAATAGTGGAATAGATTATTTACACATTACACAATCAAGGCTTATAGCAATCTCATGCTTGATAAAGCTCCAAACTTCATCTTCTGGAATAAAAACTCATTATTTCATAAAAATTGTTAGTTAAACTGGAAAATAATGTCAGAAATGTGGCATCAACCTACATCTCACACACCATATCAAAATAAGGTTTAAATGGGTACATGTTTTTCCCATAAAGAATGATAATATAACAAAATAGAAGAAGGAGGGATAATTTACATATAAGATCTTTAGATAATGAAGGAATTTATGACCAAAAAAGAATTAGAGAACATTCTGAAAGGCAAAATGGTTACATTAAATTAAAAAAGTTTTTGCACAAACAAAACCAACAGAAACAATATTAAATGGAAGTACAAAGCTGGGAAAAATCTTTATACCCAGTGTTTCTGTTAAAGATCTCATTTCTAAAATATACAAAGAGCTGTGCCAAATTTATAAGAATACATTTCATTCCCCAATTGATAAAGGATTGAAGGATATGAACACACAATTTTCAGATGATTAAATTACAGCCATCTATAGTCATATGAAAAAATGTTCTAAATCATGTTTGATTAAAGAAATGCAAATTAAAATTACTCTGAGGTAGCACCTCATACCTCTCAGATTGGCTAAGACCACAAGAAAAGATAATGACAAATATGGGGGGAGATATTGGGAAAACTGAGACACTAATGCATTGTTGGTGGGGTTGTAAAATTATCCAATCATTCTGGAGAACAATCTGGAACTAGGCTCTAAGAGCTATAAAACTGTGCATACTTTTTGGCCGAGCAGTGCTACTAACTGGGTCTGTAGCCCAAGATAATTGTAAAGGAAGGACAAAGATTACACTGGGAAGAAATGTTTGTAGCAGCTCTATTTGTGATAATAAAAAAATTGGAAAATGAACAGATGCCTATCAATTGGAGAATATTTAAATAACTTGTGGTATATGAAGATAATGGAATGCTATTGTTCTATAAAAATGATAAACAAGCTGACATTTGAAAGGCTGGAAAATGAATGCTGAGTGAAACGAGTAGAACTAGGAATACATTGTACCCAATAACAGCAAGAATGTGCTATGATAAACTATGAAAGACTTAGTCTTCTTAGTTGTTCAGTGATGCAAAGCATCCAAATAGACTTTAGTTAGAAAATGCCAACGACATCCAGAAAAAAAGGACTATGGAGATTGAAAGTAAATCAACACATGCTATGTTCACTTCTTTTTTCTGTTTTTTTTTCTTTCTCTTTCTTCCATGGTTTTTCCCTTTGGAAAATGCTAGATAGTGTAGATGGATTTTTCTCTCTTAACATGATACATAAAGTAATGGTTATTAAAAATAAATTAATTAATTTTAAAAATCTATCTTACCCTACAAGGAGAGGGAAGAAATTAAGTAAAATAGGTGGGGTGGGGATTGAGAGAATAAAAGACATATGGGAAGGTGGTAGACAAAAGCAAAACACTAGTGGGAAAGGAGAGAATAATGAGAGAGAGAGAAGACAAATAGAAGGAAGATTATGATAGAAGGAAGTACATAGGCACTAATCCTAAATGTGAATGTAAATGAAGTCTTCCATAAAATGGTATTGGATAACAGTGAATTTTAAAAATAGAATCTTGCAATATAATCTATGCTTACTCTCTGCCATATCATATTTCAGTTTTCCTAATGCTTTTAGTCCGTTAGTGAATACTTATCCCAAAAACTGGAGTCTTAGGGTTTATCAAACAATAGATTACTATAATCATTGACTACTGTGTCTTATTAACTTTACCCATTCCACTGACCCATGACTCTTATTTCCTAGCCAGTCCCTAAAATTTTAGATGACTACTGTTTTAGTCTGATATTACTAGGCCATCATCCTTTGTATTTTTTCCCCATTAATTGCTGTGATATTCTTGATGTTTTGTTCTGTCATGTGATTTTTGTTTGTATTTTTTCTAACTCTATAAATAACTTTTTGGCAATCTAATTGGCATACCACTGAATAAGAAAACTCAGTTTCCAGTTCTTTGCCATTACAAAAAGAATATTTTTGCACATATGGATCCTTTCTGTATCTCTTACAAATACAGACCTGGTAGAGAGATTGCTGTATTGAAGGCTAAGTACAGTTTGCTGGAGCTTTGGGCATAGTTCCAAGTTGTTCCCCAAGAATGGTTGAACAATGCTACTAACAATATCATATCTAACTTTTTCTAAAATTTTATTCAACTCAGTTTTTTTTTAGTTTATTTTGTGGTTAGATTTATTAGTTCTGAGAGAGGGAGATTGAGATTCCCCCACTAGTATAGTTTTTCTGGAACTCAATTTCTCTTCTAGGAAAATGGATGATATAATAGTTGTTGCACATATGTTTAGTCTTGATATTATGTCATTATCTAATGGCATTCTTTAGGAAGAAACAGTTTACTTCTGTATCTCCTTTAATTAGATCTATTTTTTGCTTTTGCTCTGTCTGAAATTAGGATTGCTACCTCTACTATTAATTGTTTTTTAACTTCAGCTGAAGCAAAATATATTCTGCACCAGCCTTTTATTTTTATTCTGTATGTATCTTTCTACTTCAAATATATTTCTTGTAAATAATATATTGTATTCTGGCTTTTAATTCATCCTGCTAGCCATTTCCATTATAAAGCATTCACAACTATGATTATTTGGTATATATTCCTTCATCTTATTTTCCCCATTTACATACTTTTCTCTCTTGTTTCGCCCTTTCCCTCTTCACCAGTATTTTGCTTCTAACCTCTGCCTCTGTCAATCTACCCTCCCTTCTATCAGTGCTCATGTTTTGTTTCCCCCTTCCCTCCTATTTCTTTACTTCCTTCTGTCAGCCTTCCCTAATTCCTTTTCTTTTCTTTTTCACTTCCTACTTTCCTATAATGTAAGACAAATTTCAATACCCAACCAGATTTGTATATTGTCCTATCTTTTCTTTTCCTCTATTGTAACATGGCTTTTTTGCTCCATTTTACCTCCCTTTTCCTCTTCTCCCAATACAATACTTTTTCTACTTCTTAATTTATTTTTTATACCATCACATCAAAGTCACCTTATATGTACACTCTGTCAATGTTATTGCCTTTCTAACAGGCCTAATAATAATAAAATTCTTGAGTTACAAATATTATTTTCCTGGGTAGGGATGTAAACTACTTAACCTTTAAATAATGATAAATATAATTATATTTACATACATATAGTCTGACAAATAAAACTATATGTAACTAAATATATGTTTATATAACCAAATATGTAAAAATTATATAAGTATATAACAATGTACATAAATAGCTATGTCTCTTTATAAAGCTATGTAACTTTAACTACATAATTATAAATGTAACTACATACAATTATATATGTAACTATCTATATTCTTTACTATTTGCCTTTTTATGCTTCTCAAGTCAGATTTTCTGTTCAGTTCTTGTCTTTTCATCAGAAATGATTGAAAATCTCCTATTTCCTTGAATTTTCATTTTTCCTCATGAAAAATAATGCTCAGATTTGCTGGATAGTCAATTCTTGGTTGTAGTTAAAGCTCTTTTGCTTTCTGGAACTATCATATTCCAGTCCCTCTGATACTTTAATTCCAGTTGCTTACAGTATTTTCTTTTTGACTTGATAATTCTGGAACTTAGCCATAATTTTCCTTGGAATTTTCTTTTCTGGGGTCTCTTTCAGAAGAAGATTGGTGGTTTCTATCAATGTCTATTTTACCCAGAGACACTATGATATGTTTCTGCCTTTTACATTCAGTTTTGAGGTTTATGCTTTAGTACATGGTAAAGAAATTATTAAGGAAAAGGGTCATAATTTTCAGGTGGACTAAAAATTATTCAATTCTCTCTTCTGCATCAATTTTCCAAGTCAATTATTTTTTCCAATAATGTATTTTACATTTTCTTTTATTTTTTGCTTTTAAAAATTCTTTGTTTAGTTCTTTTTATCTCATAGTCATTAGCTTCCATTTGTCCAATTCTAATTTTTAGTGAATTATTGTCTTCACTTGTTTTTCTATCTACTTATTCACTTGTCCAATTTAACTTTTTAAAAGTTGTTTTCTTCAGTGAATTTTTCCTCAATTTCACCAATTCTATTCTTTGGTGCAATTTTTCCCTCTACTTGCTCATGTCTGTTTTTAGGAGGTGTTTTTTTCAATCAGTTTTTGTGCTTCTTTTTTCTAAGCTGTTAGCACTTTTTGACAATTATTCTTTTGTTTAATTAAAGATTTTTATTTTAAAAATGTATACATGGATAATTTTCAACATTCACCCTAAAAAAATCTTGTGTTCTAAATTTTCCCCTTCTTTTCCCTCAACTTCTCCCCTAGATAGCAAGTAATTTAATATATGTTAAACATGTGCAATTCTTCTATACATATTTCCACAAATATCATGCTGCCCAAGAAAAATCAGATCAGAAAGGGAAAAAAAGAGAAAGAAAACAAAATCCAAGCAAACAACAACAAAAAGAGTGAACATTCTATGTTGTGATCCACACTCAGTTTCCACAGTACTCTCTCTGGATGAACATGCCTCTTTTTATCATAAGATCATTGGAACTGGCCTGAATTATTTAATTGTTAAAGACAGCCACATCCATCAGAATTGATCATCATATAATTTTGCTGTTGCTGTAATTATCTCCTGGTTCTGCTAATTTCAATTAGCATCAATTCATATAAGTCTCTTTAGACCTTTCTGAAATCACCCTACTGATTATTTCTTATACAAAAATAATACTCCATAATATATTTATATACTATAACTTATTCAGCCTTTCTCTAACTGATGGACATCAACTCAGTTTCTAATGTCTTGCCACCACAAAAAGGGCTGCCACAGTTATTTTTGCACATGTGAGTCCCTCTCTCCTTTATGATATCTTTGAGATATAAGCCCAGTAGAACCACTACGGTATCAAAGGGTATGCATAGCTTTGTCTGTCATATTAGCCAATCTGAGATGTATGTAGTGATATCTCAGAGCTGTTTTCTCTGATAAATGGTGATTTTGAATACCTTTTCATGTGAGTAGAAAGGGTAGAGTAGAAATTTCTTCATTTTAAAATTGTTCGTATCCTTTGACTATTTATCAATTGAAGAATGGCTTGAATTCTTATAAAGTTGAGTCAATTCTCTCTATATTTTAGAAATGGGGCCTTTATCAGAACCTTTGAATGTAATTTTTCCCCCAGTTTATTGCTTCCATGCTAATTTTGTCTGCATTGGTTTTATTTTTACAAAAATTTAACTTAATATAAACAAAATTATCCATTTTGTATTCAATAATGTACTCCTGTTCTTTTTTTGGCTGCAAATTCCTTCCTTCTCCATAGTTCTGAAAGGTAAACTTTCTATTGGTCTTCTAATTTGCTTATAATGTCATTCTTTATATTTAAATTATGAACCCATTTCAATATTATCTTGATATTCAATGTTAGGTATGAGTCAATGCCTAGTTTCTGCCATAGTAATCCCCAATTATTCCAGAAGTTTTTATCAGATAATGAATTCTTATCCCAAAAGTAGGGTTTTTTAGATATATTACTATAATCATTGATTATTTTGTATTGTGAACCTAGCCTTTTCCACTGATCAACTACTCTATTTCTTAGTGCCAAATTGTTTTGATGACTGCTGCTTTATAATATATGTTTAGGTTTGATACTATGCTACCTTAATTTGCATTTTTTTCATTAATTTCCTAGAAATTATACACCTTTAGTTTATGTGTATATATATATATATATATATATATATATATATATATACATATATACATACATACACACACACATACATTGCTTTGTAAAATAATTTCATAGGAGTTTGATTGGTATGGCACTGAATAAGTAGATTAATTTACATAATATTGTTATTGTTATTATATTAGTTTATCCTACCCATGAGCAATTGATATTTTTTTCCAATTAGATCTTACTTTGTGTGTGTGTGTGTGTGTGTGTGTGTGTGTGGAAAGTGTTTTGTAATTATGCTAATATACTTCTTGACTTTGCCTTGACAGTTAGATTTCCAAATATTTTATATTATCTACAGTTATTTTAAATAGAATTTCTCTTTATATCTCTTGTTTCTGGACTTTGTTGGTAATGCATATAAATCCTGATGATATATGTGGATTTATTTTGTATCCTGCAACTTTGCTAAAGTGAATTGTTTCTAATAGTTTTTTAGTTGATTCTCTAGGATTTTCTAAGTATACGATCATATCATCTGCAAAGAATGGTAATTTGGTTTCCTCATTATGTTCTCTAATTTCTTTAAACTCTTTTTCTTCTCTTATTGCCAAAGCTGCCATTTCTAGTACATTGTTGAATTGTAATGGTGATAGTAGGCACACTTTTTTCACTCCTGATCTTACTGAGTATGGTTCTTGAGGAGTGGGGGTGGATCCAAGATGTTGAGAAAACATATGTCTCTTTCTGACCTTCTCTCAGGACCTTCATGCTAATTACCAAATTCAGTCTCTGAATATGTTCTGGACTGGCAGAATCCACAAATGTTGGGAGTATAACAAATTGCCAGCAGAAGATAATTCCATAGATCACCAGAAAAGGTCTTTTTCAATTGGGCACAGAGGGAGGCAGGCAAAGTACAAGCAAGCCAAACAATGCCAGTATAGGTATTACAGACCCAGGGCATTGTGGACTCCAGGAGCCAGAGAATCCACAAGGAGAAATGTATAACGTTATTGGCTACTCTGCCATAATTGCAAGCCAATAACAATCTATAAAGAAATGAATTATTTAAAGAGGAATGATTTTTACATCAAATTGAAGCCATGGTATTTCATTTATACTGAATTTCTCAGAGAAAATAATAATATGAAAATGAAACATAGAACCTAAAATTGAATTGCAGGGAAGCCAGTACTATTGGAAGTACCATTGGTACCATTGGAAGAAAACTGATCCTGGAATTAGAAAATCTTAGATACAACCCTATCTCTGATTATTATTATTGGGTAACCTTGGATAAGTCATATAATAAGCTGGGGACTCAAATTCCTCATAAAGAAAATGAAAAAGTGTGATTATTTGGCCTCCAAACTTCTTTCTAGCCCTAGATCATGAATTTTTAGACTCTGTGAACAGAGTTGAAAAGCAATAGAAGTTCCCATGTTTCCTCTTAAATATACATTTTCTTCAAAGAAATCTTATGACTATTTTAGAAGGGAAACTGTAGGGATTGGAATCTGATGCTAAGAAGATGAAATAAAGTTTTATAATGACTATCTCCTTGAAGATTCCAGGGCCTTTTCTTTGTCAACTAATAGTTTAGTAATCAAGAAATTCAATTCATAATATGAACTTGGTGTTGTATATGAGTTACAAATAAATTAAATATATATGCCTGTATGTATGTATATATATATATATATATACATATATACATATATATAATGTCTTCTATAACTATAACAAGCTTATTTCTTTAAGTAAAAAATAATAGAAGGCAAAAATAACAATTGAAATAGAATCACACAATCTCTATTTTGAAAGAGATCTTAAAGGCCAAATCAGATCAGATACCAGCACAGAAATAAAGAACTATTTCTGATCTAGTCCTTAACATCATTCATTTATAGTTACTGAGTGGGATAGCATTAATGTTACCTTCCAAATCAATCTAACTCATAAGAGCCTGGGAATCATAATGAACTAGAATACACTAAAATACCAAGATAATGTTTTTCTCCTTAGGCATTATTTAGCAACACATCTCATCTTAAAAATGGGAAGTTAACTTTTGAATCCATGTAAGACTCTTACACTTTGACCTCCTTGATTTTAAAATTCACCTTATTGCTTTGCCCCAATGTTTTAATCTATTGAATTTTGGGGGGAATCTGATCACTTTTCAATGTATTCATTATCCTTCTTAGACTTTTGTCATTTGAATAGCTGAAAAATATTCGCTCTATTCTTTATTTTAATGACCAATACAAAATAAGTAGCATAAAGTCAGGGACAAATTGCTGGGACATTCCTGATAGACTGCCTTTTAAACTGATATTGAACTATTGGTGACAATCTTTCAATCTAGCTATTCAACCAATTCCAAATTAATACAATTCTACTATTGTGCAGCCCTCATCTCTCCCTGTTTCTATGAAAGTAGCACAAGAGATTTCATCAAATAATTTAATAAAATATAGGCAAATTATAAAACTATATGTACAGAATTACTGTGATCAAACAGTGCAACAGCTTCATTTCAGCTTTCAACGTGATCTTCCTAAAGCACAAGTAAGAACATTTCAGCCCATATTCAATAAACTCCACTGGCTTTTTGTTTCTTCCAAAAGCAAATATAAAATACCAAAAAGCTTTTAAAGCACTTCAAAATCTGGCCCTCTCTTACCTTTTGAGGATTTTTTTTTACTTTATTCTCCTTCGTATATTTTATAATTCACTGTCAACAAAACTGATTTCAACCCAACTGTTTTTCAAATAATGTACTCCATTTCCAGACTCAGTGTACTTTCATTGGTTGTATGCTGTGCTAAGGATGTTCCTTTCATTGCTCCATGGGCTTCTTTGAATTCTCAGCTAACATTGTGTCTTCTTCAAGAAAGTAGAATTCATAATTCTTCTTAAAATTAGTGCTTTCTCTCTAAGATTATTTCTAATTTACCCTAATTAATATTTTAGTTGTACATAATTGTTTGCATGTTGCATGCTATAGCCTCCCCCATTATCATTTGATTAGCTCCTTGAGAGCAAGGATTCTTTTTTCTTTTCTTTTTTCTTTTTTCTTTCTTTCTTTCTTTCTTTCTTTTTTTTTTTTTTTTTTTTTTTTTTTTTTTTTTTTTTTTTTTGTATTTCCAGTGCTTAATATGGTACTTATTGAACTTTAGGGTGCCTCCAAAGAGCTTCCCCACAAAATATAAAAAAGTAAGCACTTTGGATCTTTGAAGCCTGTGCCTGTTATATGTTTCAAGTATGTTCACAGTGCCATTTCCTATGTTAATACAACCTAAATATAATAAATGCAGGAGGGTTCATTTGGCAACACACTGATTTAATAGTATATTGTTTAGGTTTTGATTTAGAGGACCTGAGTTCAAATTCTTGCTCTGAAAGTATTTTTATTACTTTGATCAAGTCACTTAAAATCTCTAGGACTCAGTTTCTTCATCTATGAAATTTTTGAGTTTAAAATATTTGTTGAAACATTTTGACCATAGGTACTCTTGAAAATATGCTAGCCTTATTATGGATAGGAACACACAGAGATGAAATAACACAGTTTTTGTTATTGAAGGAGTAATTATGTTCACCTTTAACAATTCTAATAGAAGCAGTATGGTATAATAATGGACTTAGAAAAAAAAGATTAAATCCTGCCTCTAAAACTTAGCAAATTACATAAATTCTTGATAACTCCTTAGAACTTATTTATAAGTCATTGACAGTTGGCACCTAGGTATTACAATGGCTAGAGTGATGATCCTGGAGTCAGGAAAACTGAAGTTTAAATCAGGCATGACATACTAGCTGAATTATCTTGAACAAGTCAATAAACCTGTTTCCTTCAGTTTACTCGACTATAAAATTAGAGACTGTAATTGCCCCTCCCTTTCATGGTTATTGTGAAGATTAAATAAGATAATATTTGTAAAGCTCTCAACACAATGCTTGACACATAATAAGTACTATACAAATGCTAGCTGTTAGCTAAAGTCCTCATCCATTACATATCAGGAGCTGTTTTTGCTTTTATTTATATTTCTAGTACTTAGTAGTTGCTTAATAAATGTCTTTTGTTGGAACACCCATATGGCACATTAGGTAGAATACTGACATCAGAGACAGAAAGACCTGACTTCAAATCCAGCCTCAGATACTAACTATGTCACTTTAGGCAAATCACTTTGCCCTAATTGTCTTGCAAAATAAAATAAATAAATTCCTTTTATTGATGATATATCTTGTTCTTGGGACTGCACTGGCCTAATCATACTAGAATATAAAACATAGCTAGATTTAAAAGAGAATGTAAGATTCAAATTCATGATGTTGCTGATAAGGATGAGAGGCTATATTGAGCAAACCTAATAATGCCTAGAACCATTTAAATAAAATTTAAAAAGTAAAAAAGTATGAGGTCAAGTTGTAAGAGACAAGAACTTAGTAACAATTTTTAAATATGAACTTATCCTTCCTGTCCAAATTGCTAAATATATTTCAATTTCAAAAATGGTTTGGTTTTGTAGGGCAATGAAGAACTTGCACAGAAAGTAGATAGTGGGAAAATACTCATTTTTTTCCTTTGAGAAACTGTCTCTCCTCTAGTGTCTTGTGTAGATTAGTTAGAAAGATAGAGTAAATAGACAACTTACTAATTTTAGGATCCAGGCTCATAGAAAGACAATGTGTTTTTAGAGAAGACTTAGTCTTTTTCTACATTCTTCCTTGGAATAGTCAAAGTACAGTGCTGGGAACATAACCTAGGTTTTGTTAAATGGACAGTTGTACAAAAATCGATACTTGTACAGGTTTGCAAATAAATCTACATAAGTATAATACCTTCCCAAATACATAGAATATTACAACTGTAAAGATAAAATGCATTTTTTATACAACTACAAAATTTTTCATTTGCTCTTTTGGTCTCACCTGTGAAATTGCCAATTTTTGGGATTCCTTAGTGTAGTAGGAGCTTAAATGATACCATGGAATTAAAACATTGAACACACACATGCATATACATGTGTATTTATACATACATAAGTAATGTGTATATTTGTACATATAGCTATATGACGCAAACATAATACACATATTATATAACATGCAATTAGTCACAATGATTAATCCCTTTGGCTTAGAGTTAGCAATTCCTCTTTTGAGAAAGTCTCCTTAAGCAAGAAAGAAAGCATGATGTCAGAAAATGACTTGCCTCCCCATCAAGTCAGTAATTCATCAATTTCCTTATCTTATAATGTTGGAATCAGCAAAAAGAGTATGAGGGTCTTCTGGTACTCTCTGATTATCCTGAAGCCTTTTTAATTTTTAAAATTTTATTAAAGCTTTTTATTTTTAAAAACATATTGTGGACAATTTTTCAACATTGGCCCTTGCAAAACCTTGTATTTCAATTCAAATTTCTTCCTCCTCTATAGTTCTGAGAGGTAAATGATACTATGTTCTTCTAATTTGTTTATAAGTCTTTATGTATAGATTATGAACCCATTTCGAAATTATCTTGGTATATGGTGTTAGGTGTGGGTCAATGCCTAGTTTCTGCCATATTTTTTTTTCTGTTTTTCCCTGAAGTTTTTGTCAAATAGTGAATTCTTATCTCAAAAGCTAGACTGGATTTGTCAAACACTAGATTACTAGAATAATTGACTATTTTGTCCTAACCTATTCCACTGATCAACTACTCTATTGCTTAGCCAATACCAAATGGTTTTTATGACCACTTTATAATATAGTTTTAAATCTGGTGCAGCTAGGCCACCTTCATTTGGTTTTTTCCCCCATTAATTCCCTTGAATTTCTTGACATTTTGTTCTTTCAGATGAATTTTGTTATTTTTTCTCAATCAATAAAATAGTTCTTAGGAGTTTGATTGTTATAGCACTAAATACTTAAACTTAGGTAGTATTGTCATTTTTTATAATATTTGCTCGATCTATCAAAGAGCACTTGATATTTTTCTAATAGTTTATAGTTTAGATCTGAGTTTATTTCTGTGGAAAGTGTTTTGTATTTTTTTTTTTGTGGTTGTTGTTGTTGTTTTGTTTATATATATCCCTGACTTTCCCTTGACACATAGATCCCCAAAAACTTTATACCATGGACAATTATTTTAAATGAAATTTCTCTTTGTATCTCTTCTTTTGGATTTTGTTACTGATATATAAAAATGCTGATAATTTATGTGGATTTATTTTGTATCCTGCAATTTTGCTAAGATTGTGGATTATTTCTAATAATTTTTAGTTGATTCTCTAGAGTTCTCTAAGTATACCATCATATCATCTACAAAGAGTGATAATTTGGTTTCCTCATTATCTACTCTAATTCCTTTGATCTCTTTTTCTTCTCTTATTGCCAAAGCTAGCATTTCTAATGCATATTGAATAGTGATGGTTTTATCTGTGATCTTATTAGGAATGGTTCCCATTTATTCCCATTACATATGATGCTTGCTGATGATTTTAAATAGATACTACTGATTATTTTGAGGAAAAAATCCAGATTTCCGGCCAAGATGATGGCGAGGAGGCAAACAGCTGCTTGAGCTCCGCGTTTTCTCTCAGAATTTACTTGATGACAAGCCTTGGAATTAATGCTTGCCTGGGAAAAAAAAAAAAAACCCACAAATAATCACCAACAGAAGAATTCACCAGAAAAGGTCTGTGTTTGCTCTGAGGGAGGGGACAAACAGACTAAGCGCAGGCTGAGGGCAAGCAGCCAGAGAGAGGAAGACAGCTAACACTGCTCAGACCAGAGGGGGGAGGGGTGCATTCTCTGCCTTTTCTTCGGAACAACCTTTACCCCAGTGTGGATATTCCACCTTGGCAGCAAGCCAGGGTCAGCAGAGAAGGTGTAAACACAGGAGGTAAAGAATAAAACTCCAGAAAGGTAGTGTCTCTCGGACCAGCAACCCCCATCCCCACTCGTAGTGACTCAGCACGTTCTCAGAGCCTCAAGTGCAGACTCAGCTCAGCCATCGCTGTCCTGTTAGTGCCTTGCTGCTGTCTCCCGCAGTCTGAAGAGGAGGCCTGGTACCACCATCCAGCCCCATCCCCCTCAGAAACAGTCCAATTGTTTCTCTTGTCACTTTGTTTTCTTCAATTCCCACTCTCACAAAATGAACAAAAAATTTAAAAGGGCTCTAACTATTGACAGCTTCTGAATTGATAGAGAGCAGACTTCAAAACCTGAGGAGACTAAAAGCAGACTGTCTCCAGAGGAATCCCCTAAGGAGGATATGATCTGCTCCTCAATATACAAGACTCTCATAGAGGAAATCAAAAAGGCTCTCACAAGAGAGCTAGAAGAGAAATGGGAAAAGGAAAGGGAAGCTTGGCAAGAGAGTCTGGAGAGGTCATCCAGAGTGGACAAAGAGATCAAATCATTGAGAAATAAAATTAGTGAGTTGGAAAAAGAAAACAGCTCTCTAAAAAATAAAATTGATGAAATGGAAAAAAAATTCCATAGGAGAAAAAAACCTCACTTAAAAACTCAATTGGACAATTACAAAAAGATATTTTAAAAAGTGAGTGAAGAAAATACATCCTTGAAAATTAGAATCGAACAAGTAGAAATTATTTGACTCAAAGAGAAACAAAGTCAAGCAAAACCAGTAAAACAAAACAATTGAAACGAATGTTAAGTACCTTATTGGGAAGACAACAGAGCTGGAAAACAGATCCAGGAGAGACAATTTGAGAAGAATAAGACTCCTTGAAAAATGTGAGAGAAAAAAAGAGCCTGGACACTATTTTCCAGGAAATTATCAAAGAGAACTGCCCAGATGTTTTAGAAACAGAGGGTAAAATAGACATTGAAAAAAATTCATCAATCACCTACTGAAAGGGACCCTAAAATCAAAACGCCAAGAAATATACTGGTCACGTTCAAGAACCATCAGACAAAGGAAAAAATATTGGAAGCTGCTAGAAAAAAGCAATTCAGATATGGAGGAACCACAATAAGGATAACCCAGGATCTAGCAGTGTCCACATTAAAGGAATGAAGGGTCTGGAATATGATATTCCAAAAGGCTAAGGAACTTGGTTTGCAGCCAAGAATAACTTACCCGGCAAAAATGAGCATCTTTTTCCAGTGAAGAAGGTGGACATTTAACAAAATAAATGAATTCCATCTATTCTTGATGAAAAAACCAGATGTAGAAAAATATGTTGATCTTCAAATACAGAACTCAAGAGATTTCTAAAAAGGTAAAAAGAAATCTTGAGAACTATATTTCTGCCATAAAGATATGTAAAGAACACATGTATAATTTGTCCTAGAAACTAGAGATGGAAAGAAAATTATATCATAAAAAAGGATAAAGTGGTGGTACTACATCTCATGAAGAGGCAAAGGTAACCTATTATAGCTGAGAGAAAGAAAGGAGGGGGATGAACATAGTGTGTATCAATTGACATATTCAATTTATGGTGAAACTTCTTCCACTTCATTGAAAAAGTGGGTGGGAAGGAGTAAGCTAAGGGGAAGGGAATACAGAAATTTTGTGGAAAAGGGGTAAAATAGGGGAAGGAACTTTAAGGTGGGGGAGGGATACTAAAAAGGGATGACTGTGAAAAGCAAGCAGTGCTCACAAGTTTAATACTGGGAAGGGGGTTAAGGGGGAAGGAAAGGAGAAAAGCATAAGCAGGGGTTAACAGGCAATATAGAATTAGCCATTCTAACCATAAATGTAAATGGGGTAAACTTCCCCCATAAAGAGGAAGCATTTAGCAGACTGGATTAAAAGCCAGAATCCTACTATATGTTGTTTACAGGGAAACACACCTGAAACAGGGTGATACATTCAGAATAAAAGTAAAAGGGTGGAGCAGAATCTACTATGCTTCAGGTGAAGCCAAAAAAAGGAGGGGTAGCCATCCTCATCTCAGACCAAGCAAAAACAAAATTGATCTAATTAAAAGAGATAAGGAAAGGTATTATATTTTGCTAAAGGGTAGCATAGATAATGAAGCAGTATCAATATTAAACATATACCCACCAAGTGGTACAGCATCTAAATTCTTAAAAGAGAAATTAAGAGAGCTGCAAAAAGAAATAGACAGCAAAACTATAATAGTGGGAGATCTCAACCTTGCACTCTCAGAATTAGATAAATCAAACCACAAAATAAATAAGAAAGAAGTCAAAGAGGCAAATAGAATATTAGAAAAGTTTGATATGATAGATCTTTGGCAAAAACAAAATGGAGACAGAAAGGAGTACACTTTCTTGTCAGCAGTTCATGGAACCTATACAAAAATTGATCATATACTAGGACATAAAAACCTCACAATCAAATGCAGTAAGCAGAAATAGTAAATGCATCTTTTTCAGACCACAATGCAATCAAAATTACATTTATTAAAAAGCCAGGGGAAAATAGACCAAAAAATAATTGGAAACTAAATAATCTCATACTAAAGAATGATTGGGTGAAACAGCAAATCGTAGACAGAATTAATAACTTCACCCAAGAAAATGACAATAATGACACATCATACCAAAATGTGTGGCATATAGCCAAAGCAGTAATAAGGGGAAGTTTTACATTTCTAGCAGCCTACTTGCATAAAATATTGAAAGAGAAGGTCAACAAATAGTGCTTACAACTAAAAATGCTAGAAAAGGAACAAATTAAAAACCCTCAGACAACCACGAAACTTGAAATTCTATAAACAAAAGGCAAAATTAGTAAAATTGAAAGTAAAAAAACTATTAAATTAATTAATAAATCTAAGAGTTGGTTCTATGAAAAAACCAACAAAATAGACAAACCCTTAGTAAATCCGATTTAAAAAAGGAAAGACGAAAAGCAAATTGTTAGTCTTAAAAATGAAAAGGGATAACTCGCCACTAATGAAGAGGAAATTAGAACAATAGTTAGGAGCTACTTTGCTCAACTTTATGCCAATAAATTCGATAACTTAAATGAAATGGAAGATTACCTTCAAAAATATAGCTTGCCCAGATTAACAGAGGAAGAAGTAAATAGTCTGAATAGTCCCATTTCAGAAAAAGAAATAGAACAAGCTATTAACCAACTTACTAAGAAAAAATCCCCAAGGCCAGATGGATTTACATGTGAATTCTACCAATCATTTAAAGAACAACTAACACCAATGCTATATAAACTATTTGAAAAAATAGGGATTGAAGGAGTCCTACCAAATTCCTTTTATGACATAGACATGTACTGATACCTAAACCTGGTAGGTTGAAAACAAAGAAAGAAAATTACAGACCAATCTCCCTAATGAATATTGATGCTAAAATCTTAAATAAAATATTAGCAAAAAGACTACAGAAAATCATCCCCAGGATAATACACTATGACCAAGTGGGATTTATACCAGGAATGTAAGGCTGGTTCAATATCAGGGAAACTATTAGCATAATCAACTATATCAATAACCAAATTAACAAAAAACCATATGATCATCTCAATAGATGCAGAAAAAGCATTTGATAAAATTCAATATCCATTCCTATTAAAAACACTTGAGAGTATAGGAATGAATGGACTATTCCTTAAAATAATAAGGAGCATATATTTAAAACCGTTAGTAAACATCCTATTTAATGGAGATAAATTGAAACCTTTCCCAATAAGATCAGGACTGAAACAAGGTTGCTCACTATCACCATTACTATTCAATATTGTACTAGAAATGCCAGCTTCGGCAATAAGAGCCGAGAAAGAGATTCAAGGAATTAGAGTAGGTAATGAGGAAATCAAACTATCACTCTTTGTAGATGATATGATGGTATACTTAGAGAACCCCAAAGATTAGAAATAATTCATAACTTTAGCAAAGTTGCAGGATACAAAATAAATCCACATAAATCCTCAGTATTTTTATACATTCCCATCACAATCCAACAGCAAGAGATACAGAGAGAAATTCCATTCAAAATAATGGTCGATAGTGTAAAATATTTGGGAATATATCTACCAAAGGAAAGTCAGGAGTTATATGAGCAAAATTATAAAACACTTGCCACAAAAATAAAATCAGATTTAAATAATTGGAAAG